>NC_046172.1:37570755-37677690 GCF_011064425.1 Rattus rattus
GTTTAGCGGTTCTCACTTTGCCTCTGTAGCTCAATTCTTCTCTAGTGTTACTTTGTTCTGCTATTTCCCAGTGGCTAGACTGTCCTATAGGCCTGTGTCAAGTGCTGTTCTTTCCTCTCCTCTTTCAAGTCAATTGTAGGGGCAGTGTTCTACCTTTTGGGCCTGTGGTTGCCTTTCTACAGGTTTTCAGCTGTTCTTGTGGACCTGTGCCTTGAGTTCACCAGGCAGGTCACTTGCAGCAGATAAGTTAGTCTTACCCTGTGGTCCCGAGGGGCTCAAGTTCTCGGCTCTCGGGGTTCTGCCCACGGGCTCTCCACAGTGGCAGCAACCAGGAAGATCTCGCCGCCTCTTCCGGGGCCTCCGTGCACCAGGGTTCCAAGATGGCCTCCGGTGTTTTCCTCTGGAATCAGTAATGTGTAAGAGCAGTCTCTTCTGGTTTCATGGGCGTGTCTGCCTCTCTGAAGGTTTAGCTCTCCCTCCCACGGGATTTGGGGTGCAGAGAACTGTTTATCAGGTCTGTTTCCTTCAGGTTCAGCGGTGTCTCAGGGGGGCTCCTGCTGCTCCTGGGCCCTCCCACAGGAACCAGAGGCCTTGTACAGTTTCCTCTTGGGTCAGGGGATGTGGGCAGGGGTGGGCAGTGTTGGTGGTCTCTTCGCTCTGCAGCCTCAGGAGTGCCCACCTGACCAGGCGGTAAGGTATCTCTCCCACGGGTTCTGGGAGCAGAGAGCTGCTGCGGGCCGGGATCCGAGGGTGTGGGGTGAAAACTATTTTTAACAATAAAAGAACTTATGGGAGACTCACTACCTCTGACCTCAAGCAGTATTACAGAGCAATAGTTATAAAAACTGTATGGTACTGGTACAGAGACAGACAGGTCAATCAATGGAATAGAACTGAAGATCCAGAAATGAACCCACACACCTATGGTCACTTGATCTTTGACAAAGGAGCTAAAACCTTTGGAAAAGTGGAAAAAAAGATAGCATTTTCAACAAATGGTGCTCGTCGAACTGGTGGTCTGTATGTAGAAGAATGCAAATGGACCCATTCTTATCTCCTTGTACAAAGCTCAAGTCCAAGTGGATCAAAAACCTCCACATAAAACCAGATACACTTAAACTAATAGAAGAAAAAGTGGGGAAGAGCCTTGAACACATGGGCACTGGGGAAATATTCCTGAAAAAACAAAAACAAAAACAAAAACACCAATGGCTTATCCTCTAAGATCAAGAATTGACAGTTGGACCTCATAAAACAACAAAGCTTCTGTAAGGTAAAGGACACTGTCATTAGTACAAAATGGCAACCAACAGATTGAGAAAAGATCTTTACTAACCTTACATCCCATAGAGGGTTAATCAAATAACCCAATTTAAAATGGGGTACAGAGCTAAACAAAGAATTCTCAGCTGAGGAATATTGAATGGCTGAGAAGTACCTAAAGAAATGTTCAACATCCTTAGTCATCAGGGAAATGCAAATCAAAACAACCCTGAGATTCCACCTCACACCAGTGAGAATGGATAAGATCAAAAACTCAGGTGACAGTAGATGCTGGCGAGGATGCGGAGAAAGAGGAACACTCCTCCATTGTTGGTAGGATTGCAAACTGGTACAACCACTCTGGAAATCAGTCTGGAGGTTCCTCAGAAAATTGGACATTGTACTACCTGAGGACCCAGCTTTTGGGCATATACCCAAAAGATGCCCTAACATACAACAAAGACACATGCTCCACTATGTTCATAGCAGCCTTATTTATAATAGCCAGAAGCTGGAAAGAACCCAGATGTCCTTCAACAGAGGAATGGATACTTGAAATGATGACAAACTTTGTGAACAAATGGATGGAACTAGAAAATATCATCCTGAGTGAGGTAAAACCCAAAAGGACATATATGGTATGTAATCACTGATAAGTGGATATTAGCCCCAAATCTCAGAATACCCATGATACAACTCAGCAACCATATGAAGCTTAACAAGAAGGAAGGCCAAAATATGGATGGTTCAATCCCAAGTAGAAGGGGGAACAAAATAATCATGGAAGGCAAAGGAGAGAAGGAAAAAGGGCTGGGGAGAAAAAAAAGGGGGGCAGAACCACGTATGGGAAGAGAAGGTCTAGAGGGCCAGGAGAATGAATAGAAATAAGTAGCAGTGGAGGGTGGGGAATTTGGGCAAACACTAGAAAGTCCCAGATGCCAGGGAAGCTAGAGGCTCCCAGGACCCAGTGGGGATGACATCAGCTCAAATACCCAACAGTAGGGAGAGAGAACCTGAAGAGACCATATGCAGTAGATGGACATGGCCTCCAGAGGAGGGACAGGGTCACCACCCATCTCAAAATATTCACACAGCTTCAGCTATCAACCCAGATGTCCCACAACAGAAGAATGGATACATAAAATGTGGTTCATTTTCACAATGGAATACTACTCAGCTATTAAGAAAGAGGATATCCTGAGTTTTGCAGGCAAATGGAACTAGAAAATATCATCCTGAGTGAGGTATCTCAGACCTAAAAGTCATGCATGGTATGTACTCACTAATAAGTGGATATTAGCAAAAAAATAGTACAGAATACCCAGATTACAATACCACAGAACTCAAGAAGGTTAACAAGCTGAAGGGCCCAAGTGAGGATGCCTCAATCCCATTTGGGAGGGACAAGGAAGCAACCACAGTGGGGAGGAGGGAAGGACGTGGGTGGGAAAGGGAACAAGGAGGGGAAGAGGGGAACATGATCAAGTATGGGGTGAGGGGAACAGGACTGAAGCCCTGAGGGTTAGCAGAAAGAATGGAAACAGGGAACCTGGGAGGTAGGAGGTGGGTGACACTAGACTGTACCAGAGACCTGGGATGTGAGAGACCCTCAGGACTCAAAGGGAGGGACCTTAGATGAAATGCCCGACAGAGGGGAGAGGAAACTTGTAGAGTCCACTTCCAGTAGAAAGACAGGGCATCAAGTGAGGGACGAGATTGCTATCCCCAGTCAAAACCCTGACCCATAATTCTTCCTGTCTGAAAGAAATGCAGGGATGGAAATGGAGAAGATCCTGAGGAAAAGAAGATCTAGTGACAGTCCCAAAGTGGGATCCAGCTCAAGGGGAGGCCCCAAGGCCTGACATCATTACTGAAGCTGTGGGTCGTTCACAGAAAGGGACCTATCATGACTGCCCTCTGAAAGACCCAACAAGCAGCTGAAAGTGTCAGATGCAGATATGTGCACCCAGCCAATGAACAGAAGCTGCTGACCCCTCTAGTTGAATTAGGGAAAAGCTGGAAGAAGCTGAGAAGGGCAGAGACCCTATAAGAAGACCAGCAGTCTCAACTAACCTGGACTCTGAGTTCTCTCAGACACTGAGCCACCAACCAGGCATCATATAACAATTGGTATGAGGCCCCAACACATATACAGTTGAGGACTTTTTGGGTCTTGACTCTGAGAAAATGTGTTTAACCCTCAAGTGCCTTGAGGCCCCAGGGAGTGAGGATGTCTGCTGGGGTCGGGGAGGAGGTATGAGATGTAGAACAGTCAGAGGGTGGATTTGGAGGGGAATAAAGTCTGGACTGTAAAAAAAAAGATTAATTAATTCTTTTTACCCAGAATTGTCCCTGACTAAAGGGGCAAAAATGGAGCAGAGGCTGAAGAAAAGGCCATCCAGAGACCTTGGGATCTATCCTATCAGCAGACACCAAACCCAGACACTATCTTGATGCCAAGAAGTGCTTGCAGACAGGAGCCTGGTATGGTTGCCCTCTGAGAGGCTCTGCCAATACCTGATTAAGACAGATGTAGATACTCATAGCCAACCATCGGACTGAACCCGGAGATCCCAATGGAAGAATTAGGCGAAGGGCTGAAGGAGCTGAAGGGGATGGCAACCCCATAGGAAGAACAACAATATCAATTAACCAGACCACTCAGAGTTCCCAGGGACTAAACCACCAACCAAAGAGTATACATGGGCTGGGCCATGGCTCCCTTTACATATGTAGCAGAGAACATATGTGGGAGGGGAGGCACTTGGTCTGGTGTAGGCTTGATGCTCCAGAGGGGGGAGATGCTTAAAGGGGTGAGATGGGAGTAGGTGGGTGGGAGAGCACCCTCTTAGAAGTAAATGGAAGGGGGTTGGAGGTGGGAGATTCATGGGAGGGAAGACCAGGAAGAGGATAACATTTGAAATGTAAACAAAATAATTAATTAAAAAGGAATTCTTTATGATATGTGCAATTTAAATAATAAGAGAAATAACCAAAAACATGAAGAAAAATTAACTCTTATGGTACCACAGAGCTTCATTCACAGGGGGGTCTCCTAGCTCAGTAAATAAACCAATGCCATTAAAACACGCCATATGTTTGTATGAAATTGCCTCAAAAATTAATTAAAAATACTGGATTTAATACATGGAAATGATCATGAAGAAGGATCTAGGGCTCTACTGTCTCCTTCAAGGTCCTACCTCCAAAAAACTAACTTTCTCCATTAAGCCCATGTTAACAGTTTAAGGAAAAGTTAAAAATTTAAACAAGTTTAATGAACTTAAAAAAGTTCATTAAGAAGCTGTGTATGGTGGTGCATACTTTTTATGTCAACACTCAGGGTCAGATATCTATGAGTTCAAGGTTAGCCTGGTTCTAGCCTAGCTAGGGCTATAAACTGAGACCCTGTATCAACAGACTAATTAATAACTAATAAATGAAATAAACAGAAGGATAGAGGGAAGGATGAATGGATGGACAAACGTACATAATTAGTTCCAAATCTGTATTAATTTCAACACTGTCCATCTCAAAAGATATGAGATATGGAACAGGCCTTTTTTATACTAAATCTCAGTAAAATGAGAATAACTGAAACATTTTCCCTTCCTGGTGGAAACAAATGACTGACATAATTGCACTGATTCAGAGTTTGCCAGGAGTGTGTGCTTTCAGTGTGATTTCACAAAACTTTGAAAATAGACATGGGAACAGGGCAGGAAACTGGGAGTGCACTTACTTAGAGGTGAAATCCAATTGTCTGGGGAAATCTATTTTGCATGCAAGGATTTTCTGGTAAATCCCAAACGGGTTGTCATCGAAAAATGGGGGAAACCTGTCACAGAGAGAAGCATGGATATTTAGTAGAGAGTTAAATACAGAATTTTATCTATTTTGTACCAACTATTATTTTTGCTTAATGGAGGCAAAAAAAATTGTGTCAAATGGATACGATGCTCCACAACTGGCAACATGGCCATCTGAAGAGAGATGGGAAACAGATGATCTTAGCCACAGGAGGAGAGAGAGGGCATAGAGGGTCCTGAGGACCCCCAAAGAGCTTCAGTTAATAGCTTCCTCCCCAGCAAGGGGTGGAAGTGATTGTTATAAACCTTCAAGAGGCCAGGCTTAATAGAAGGAAGTTGGATCACTGGATCACTGAATACACTGTGTGTATTACAAATTATGTTGTATATAAATAAATGTGGTTTTATATTTAAGAAAATATACTTCATGGATTACACACACATACACACACATACACACACACAATATGTGCACATTTTTCAGAATATATGACTGTGACATCACTTGCATATAAGGTCTCTGCCTAGAGGAGTGGAAGATCTTGACATGAGCACACCCTGGCTGCAGATGACCCTAAGTGCAATGACAGTGACCTCATGACAGACTAGAAAGTAGATGCAGACTCACAGTAGCCCTTTGAATATGGGGGGATGGGGCCACAAAAGCCAAGCACACCTGGTACCTCCAGGAGCAGGAAGAGTGGATAGATGGAAGGGTAGGTGGGTAGATTAATGGGATAGGTAGGTGAATAGACTTGTGTATAGATGAATGGATGGGTTAGTGGGTGGGTGGGTAATTTGATGGATGGATAGATGGGTGGGTAGGTGAATAGACAGATGGATGATTGGTGGGTGGGTAGGTAGATGCTTTCTCTTGACAGATCTCATACTATTTTAGTAAAATCCTCCAAGCTTTTTTCTACCTGGTTTGATCCACAAAGAATGACCTTTCCTTTATCTCAGTACCAGAGAAAAGCTCCTGGGGCTGGAAAAACTGTCACCTCCTCAGAGGAGCCAATAACTCTGCCATGGTGTTGGCCCCCAATTCCTCCAGCTATACCTAGATCTGTGGGAATCTTGTTTTCAATGTTTACACAATTTTTATCAGGTATATACTAGGGTCCACAGAGACCAGTGACCCTCAGGAACAACCAACCTTCCTATCAACTGGGAGACAGAGACAGAGCCCGTCATTCCTGTATTTTGTTCATTGTCAAGAGAGGGAATTTAGGGTGGAAAAAAAACCTCAACCTCGCCTTCCTCATCTGCTCTTCCATCACTACTTATAAAGTGTTTCTGATTGGTGTCATTTGTTCACCTTAGGTACTGCTTAGCCTGGGGTGTCCATCACACAAAGAAGATGGATGTTATACAGAAGGAACTATGGATATCTATGAAAATTTAAAGTCTTATTTAAGCAAAGTAAACACCCAATTACCCTCCAAATCTTGACAGTAGGGTATGTGAGTGCATCCACATGCCAAGTGTCTGCAGACTTAGGAGAAAGGAGATGCTAAGGTTCTTCATAGGATGTGAAGGAGACACTGGGTACGCAGCAACATCTGTGAGGAGGGTCACTCACCCAGACAGCATCTCGAATATAAGGATGCCCAATGCCCACCAGTCCACAGCCCTTCCATGACCTTTGCTCTGGATAACTTCTGGGGCAAGGTATTCCGGTGTCCCACAGAGAGTCCATGTCCTGTGGGGATGACAAAAGGATGAACCCATGAAACTTGGAAGGTGCTAAAAGATACAGTGATAAAGACCACATTGCAGGTGTGGCATTGTGCAAAAAATTAACATATGGCCATACAGGTTGAACATTTCTAACTGAAAGAAACTGCAATGTTCCCAAATCTAAAAGTTTCTGAGCATCAATGATGTGACAAGTATAAGATTCTATGACATGCAAGTATTAGAGGCACAAGTCATAGTCACCATGGGCAGATTCATTCCCCAAGCAAAGGGGAGCTGTGCTATGAGCTTTAACTGTCAACTGACACAATCCAGAATACCCTGGGAAGGGTATCAGTGAATGATTTCTGATATCAGACTGATCTATGGGCCTTGGTACACAAACCTGTTCCATAAAACTAATGAAATCCAAACTTTGGGTGTTCAATATGGCTTAGCTGGTAAATTGTTGTACAAGTCTAAGATCAATATACATCAGAGGTAGAAGAAGCTGGGTGGTGGTGACACACACCTTTAATCCCAGCACTCAGGAGGCAGAGGCAGGTGGATCTCTGACTTTGAGGCCAGCCTGCTCTACAGAGTGAGTTCCAGGACAGCCATGGCTACACAGAAAAACCCTGTCTTGAGTTGAAGGGTAGGAAAGAAAAAGTTATCCTATGACTCCCACACATGTACCATGACAGATATGTGTCCAAACACTCAGCATGCATGCATACAACAACACTGCTGATTCTAGAATCTTTTCCTTGTTTTTAGCCCTGGCTGGCCTCAAACTTGCCCACTCCTTGGATTATAAGCATAGACCACCAAAACCCCTAGTTGCTGCATTCATAACATAGACCGACCCTGTAATGGCATGTTCTTTGCTGAATGTCTTACTTGCAAGCATTAACTTACATTTAATTTAATAGATAATCCCATGATCACTTCTTGTCCTCTACTAGCAATGCTCTTGCATGCACATACACAGAGAGACACATAACTTAAAATAAAAATATTTAGAAAGTAAACAAAACTGAACGTAGTGGAAAGAATACTAGAGAAGGAATGAGAGGTGGACAAATCAATATGCAGTATTAATCATTTTAACATTAGTGATAGGGGCCAGGGATGTAACTCACTTGGTACAGTACACGGCTGGTGTTCAGTAGACTCTGGGTTCAAGTTCCAGCATAGCATGGAGGTAGAGGCAGGAGGATCAGGACTTCAGAGTTTTTGTGTATTTTGAGACAAGGTCTCTCTATATAGCCTTGGCTGTCCTGGAACTTGCTATGTAGACCAGGCTGGTTTCAAATACATAGAGATCCACTTGCCTCTGCCTCCCAAATGTTGGGATTAGGGAGTCTGTGTCAAAACTCAAAGAAATAAAAAATAAAATGACCCCTCTCACTCATCAACTCTGCAGTGCCGGCACTTCGCTGTAAGTCTACTGTCTTCCTGTTTGTGTGCCAACAAGCTCATTTCTGGAGAGAAAAATTTCCAGAATGTTGAGAATTCTCTCCAATCCCTCATCAAGAAAGATTTTGGTCAAAAGAAATTAGGACAGGTGGTAGGGATTGGGGTGTGGGTGGGGGGTTGGTTTGGCTTTTGGTGCCACCCAGAGGCAAGAAAGATATACCAACAGTAGGATGTTTGGACAAATGTAGGATTTTTGCTTGTTTCTTTTCTACCCCCCCGCCCCCGAGCTGAAGATCGAACCCAGGGCCTTGTGCTTGCTAGGCAAGCGCTCTACCACTGAGCTAAATCCCCAACCCTTCTTTTTTTTAAAATTCTCTCCATTTCTCCCTGCAGGGATGGAAACTACATCCTATTCTTCCACCAGCAGCTCCTATAGTGCTGAGGACAGAACCCAGGGCATCATGCCACAAAGCTACAGCTTCAGGCTTTCTACTGTGTCTTCACGGGTGAAAGGAATAATTTTAAAGACCCCCATTTGAAAGAACAAAAATCTCTATTTGTTTTTTGAGACAGGGTTTCTCTGTGTATCCCTGACTGCCTTGCAGACCAGGCTGGCCTCAAACTCAGAAATCCACCTTCCTCTGCCCACGGAATGCTGGCTGGGATCAAAGGCATGTCCTACCATGTCCAGTTTTAATTTATATTTAAAAAGAGCCAATGGGTGTGGCAAACAGCTGCTGACATCTGCAAGTTGCAGAGTACATAAAATAAAAAGTTGATTGTTTCTTTTAAAGAAAGATAAAATAGAAAAAATGATTGTTTCTGTCTTCAAAAGAAATGTTCAAATAAAAATAAAGCTATACAAGGTTACTAAACCCATGTGGTCCAACCATAAAAAGAAATGTTATTCAGCCATGAAAAGGGCAGTAAGTGTGACGGGTGGTATCTCATGGATAGACACGGAGGGCATTGTATAAGTTGGACAACAAAAAAAGTAAAAAAAAAAATATTGTAATGGTGCTATATATGTAAAGTATGTAGGCCAGGAAGATCCAGAGAGGCACAGCACAGGGTTGTGAGGGGCAAATGAGGAGAGTTGGCATTGACTGCTTCATGATTCATGTTTACATATGATCAAAATGTTCTGGAGCTAGGACCATGGTAAAGTTGAGAGAGTGCTGGCCTAGTGTGATTGAAGCAGAGATACTCAACAGTCAAGGCAACTGTGTCAAGCTTGACAACCTGGGGCCCTCACGGTAGCAGAGCACTAAGTTTGGTAAGTTGACCTCTGAACTGTACTTTCCTCCATCCAAAATAAATAACTGTAATTATTTAAGTGGGCTCCAGAGATGGCTCAGTGAGTAAGAGCACTTGTTCCTGTGGGAACCTGAGTTCGATTCTGAGCATCCACATGGTGGTGATACGACCACCTATAACTCCAGTTTCAGGAGGACCTGATGGCCTCTCTGACCTCTAGCAGTACCAGGAATGCATGGGTTACACAGACATACATGCAGGCAACAGTCACACACATAAAATAATAAAGTAACTTTTTTTTAAAAAGGGAAAATTCTGTGCTCAGTTGAGGGCTCCCCCTGGCAATCCAACTACGCAGAAGGCTGAGGCCAACGGCTAATGAGGTCTGGGAGAGCCTGAGCTGCATGGCAAGATTTTGTCTGCAATTAAAAAGAAAAAGGGCAAGGACATGAAGAGGAAGAGAAAGGAGGAATAACTGATTCTATTAAACATCTTCAAGCTTCCATGTTTCCTTGAATTCATCCATTACTCAGTTCTATCCCTTTTGCTCCAACCCTGAAACCCACAGAAGGACATATCAGGAAGACTTTCTAATAAAGATTCTAGTGACTCAGGAAGGAACTAACAGAGAAGAGGACACAAAACTCAAGAGCTTCTGTGCAGTACAGTACTAGGAACAGATGGGGAGAGAAGTTGTGCAGATGAAATGTGCAAAACAGGGTTCAGGTCCAGAATCTGTAAAGAACTGATCCACCTCAGCTGCAAAAGATAGCATGGTTCAAGGCTCGATGTCCCAGTGTAGAGGAATGTCAGGGTGGGGAGGTGGGAGGGAGTGGGTGGGTGGGTGAGGGAGCACCCTCATAGAAGCAGGTGGAGCAATGGGATAGTGGGTTTCCTGAGGGGAAACCAAAAAATAGGTTAACATTTAAAATGTAAATAAAAATGCAATAAAAAAAGGTGGCATAGTTCAATTCAGACACTTTTGCAGGGATAGAACTATAGGTCCATGATTGAGTACTTGTGGCTCAATGGGCAGAGTACTTGCCTTGCAGGCACTGAGCACAGATTCCACCCCAAGCATAAACAAGATGTGGAGATGCTCACTTGTCATACCAGCACTCCAGGGTCCAGAAAGGAGGATCAGGAGTTCAAGGTCATCCTTGGCTCCCTAGTGAGTGTCAGAATAGCCTGGGCTGCACATATTCCCTTTGTCTCCTCTCCCTCTCTAACAGAATCAACTAGAAGTCAGTCAGTCACAGGTTCCCAACATTCTGTGTGCCTCTGGGCCCATTAATGCAGATTTTGAACTTTGTAGCTTGACTCACTTAGAACAAGATCAGGGCAGATAGAGCACTAGAGCTGATGAGGACACAAGTAACTGTACCGGAGGCAGCTCCACTTACCCCACTGAAAGCTGAGTCTTTCTGTGTCTGCCCCAGGCTGGAGGCCTGCATGCCTCAGTCTGTGGAACTTTATAGCTCTGACTTGTTTCTATAGCCTTGAACTTCTCTGCATACATTCATTTTTACAAAATGCCCCAATGGCTGTCTGGCTGGTAAAGGGGACTTAGCACACCACAGCCATTCTGGGACCATAGAGAATCTATCCCCAGCACAGACATCCTGTTGAGGCTGAAAAGTACCTGATTCTCTCAATATTGAGCCTTCTTTCCCTCCACCCCCTGGCTATGGGTTAACAGGAACATGACACCATCTTCTCATTATCAGCAAAGAGCTCCCATAGCTATGAGTAGGGGAAGGAGCCACGGGCAAAGGACCCTAAGAACAGAGTTCTACAAATAGAAAACTCTAAGGCAGAGGCTGGAGAGGCATGTCAGCCTTAAGACTGATGCCTGCTCTTACAGAGAACCTGAGTTCAACAGCCAGTACCCATATGACTGCTAACATTCACCTGTAACTCCAGTTCTAGGGGATCTGATGCCCTCTTACGGCCTCTGTGATGCACGTATACACACTACACAGACACAAAATAAATACATCTTATGGCAAAAAAATAGAACACTAAAAAAATTGAACTGCCCTATGATTCAGCTATAGTATACAAATATATATATATATATACATATATAATATCGTTATATATAAATGTATATAGATAAATTGTATGCCTGTACAAGTTTTCAATCACCTTGATGACACAGTAATTTTCTCCTCTGCTCGTAACCTGGAGGGGCCTCTCCACTCTCATGGTTGTGCACTAGATATGGACTGTCCCCCCACTGGCTCAGGTGTTGTAACACTTGGCGTTCGGCAGGCAGCACTGTTTGGGAAGGTTCTGGACAAGCTTTAGGTAAAGTGGAGCCTCACTGGTCACCAGCAGTGGGGCTCAAGGTTTGATAAATGTGATGGTTTGTATATACTCGGCCCAGGGAGTGGAACTACTGCAGTAGGTGTGGCCTTGTTAGGAGTATATGAGTCACTATACACATGGGCTTTGAGACCCTCATCCTAGATGTCTAAAAGCCAGTCTTCTAGCAGCCTTCAGGTGAAGATATAGAACTCTTCAGCTCCTACTGCACCATGCCTGCCTGCATGCTGCCATGCTCCTTGCCTTGATGATAATGGACTGAGTCTCTGAATGTATAAGCCAGCCCCAATTAAATGTTGCCTTTATAAGAGTTGCCTTGTTCATGGTGTCTGTTCATAGCAGTAAAACCCTAACTAAGACAATAACCCTGCTCTACTTCCTGCTTGCTTTTCTATATGTGGCTACAAGGTAAGCAGTTGTTCTCTACACATGCTCCTGTTGGCATATTTATCCCTATTCTTCCTTAAGCTGCTTTTAAAAATTATTTTATTATGGTATCAATGGGAAAAGAAATGGGAGACCCATCAAAATAGATGGAGGGAAGGGTGCATCACACCAGAGCCCACCATGCATCTTCTTGCTCCTTTCTGCCCATCCATTTAAATCAAACCTTTGTTTTTCAATTAACCTCTGATTACCCCATGACTGTCCCCACTCACCTATCCACCAGTTTCTTGGCGAAGCCGAAGTCAGTGAGTTTGATATGTCCTTCCCTGTCCAGAAGGATGTTTTCAGGCTTCAGGTCCCTGTATACGATTTCCTTGGAGTGCAGGTATTCTATGGCACACACAATCTCTGTGGCATAGAAGATTGCAGCAACTGAGGAAAAGCGGCCACGATTACGCAGGTAGGTGAACAGCTCACCACCAGGCACGAACTCCATCAGCATGTACAGGAAGCGGTTGTCATGGTCTGTCCAAAGCCTGTGAGACACAACAGAGTGCATGATGGGTTTTGAGTTGGGTGCTCAGATATGGACACTTATGGATGGATGTTGGTGATTGACAGACCTTAATGACAAGATATGTATAATGTATATAGATTCCAGGTATATAAAGGTAGATATTCCCATTAATATACTGGTATACATAGACATTAACAGGTGCATATATGCAAATATCAAAATATAAATACAGATATCAAGATAAACACACAAACAGATGCAAACATGTGCACATGTCCTGGTTAGCTTTAACTGTCATCTTTATGACCCAGAGTCACTTGGGAAAGTACTCAGTGAAGAATTCCCCATATCATCCTGGACTGTGGGCATGTCTATGGGAGGGTCTTCATTTAGCTGATTAGTTGATTGAATGGACACCCATGGTGTGTGGTACCACTCCCTAGCAGGGGGAAGATGTGCTGTCAGTTCTAACACAGCCTGAAGGCACCTAGGTAGGGTCTCGGTGAAGCATTTTCTACATTAGATTGGCCTGTGGGTGTCTGTGGGAAGTTTCCTGTTTGATAATTGACATAGGAGGCCTCACTCATCATGGATTGGACTTCTTGGGCTGGATGAAAGCTTTCTGCTTTCCCTCCCAGATGGCCTGTGACAGGAAAGAAAAAGCCAAGTTAACCCTTTCCTACCCTCAGTCAGTCCTTCTGGGTCACTGTTTTATCACAACAGAATCAAAGCTGACCAGCAAGTATCACTCAGATGGTAAGGTTGTACTTAGATGGACTGTAGATGCAGGTTGATAATAGAACTTCACAGGATGCTGAAACTGTGAGACAACCTGAGGGTCGAGTTCACAGGGGGAGCATATACTAAGAGGTGGTGCCTTAGGTGGGACCTTCACCAACACCATGAGTTTAACCAAGACTATGTATCTATGTATGCATATATGTATATATGTATCACCATCTATCCAACAATCATCTATTATCTAGCTATTCAATCTATCTATCCAATCATCCATCACCTTTCTACCATCTATTGTCCATCAATACATAATCTATCTTTATCATCTCTATCGTCTGTCTACATCTATCTACTATTACTACATATATTATCTATCTATCTATCTATCTATCTATCTATCTATCTATCTATCTATCTATCATCCAAGTAATTCATTCACAACTACCACAAGGTTTTCATTCAGAAACATCATTGCTTTCCAAGGGCACAAAGCAATGTCTACAGAGCACTCTAAGTCCCTAGGATGAGAGGATTCTCCCACCACCTGCAGTAGGGCACCCAGAGACACTGGACCTTTTAAGAGTAAATAGTACAGCCCACCCCACACTTCATTTCTTGTTAGACCTCTGTGTACACATCCTTCTGACATAAAGGAATGAGTGTACAAGGTGAGGGATCATGGTCTTCATGTAGAGCACAAACTTTCTGCGTGAAATTGACAGTACATCCATTACTGTGCCTAGGGAATGGTGCCACCCATGGTGTGTGAAGTCCTTGTCAATCATCAATTAGATCACTCTCACAGACATGTTCACAGGCTGGTCTGATGTGGGAAATCATCAGTGAAATCTTTCCCAGGAAATTTTGTGTTGTGCCAATTGATAGTTGAAGCTTACCACACATTTTTCCCTGTCCTGGGAATAGTGCCATGCACAGTAGGCTAAGCCTAATATTGACTCTTGGTAAAATCATTTGTAAATAAGCCCAGATGCCTGCAGCAATGTAAGCTGACATTTTTATCAGCCATTTGAAGCCATTCCCACTATGCTGAGCACCCTGTGTTTCTTCAAGACAGACTACTCCATTTTTCATAGGCAACATGCACAGATTGGATGGATGACCTCACAAGAGTTCATAGTTAAAGACAGAATATAAGACTTTAAAGACCTTAAGTAGCATGCATATCATCTTTTGAAGTTCAAAGACCTGGTAACACAACCCGCTAAGTTGTGTTCCCACAGCTGGACAGATACACAGCGTGCTCTGCCATGCTGTGAGTACAGCATGCAGGCCAAGTGCAAATCTCTATAGCACTAAGTCACTTTGACCTAGTTTTTAACCCACCTGCTGAATCCTGTAAATGCAAAAAAAAAAAAAAAAAGAAAAAGAAAAGAAAAAAAAGAAAAAGATTCCTATAAGGCATGTGTAGTTACACAGCAGTGGGTAGAGTTGTCTAGTCTGACTTAGCTAAGTGCTCAGGATTCATGCTGCCGGAATTCCTGTACTAAAAGTCTACATACCCAGGATCTTGGGACAGGGCTGTGTGGGGATGGGTCTTTAGATGAGGAAACTTGGGTAAAATGAGGTCTTTGGGGGTAGACATGACCTAAGGGGACTCATAAGGAGAGGAGAGGAGACTGGGACACAACACTCAGAGTGATGAGCCTCAGTTGGTGCTGTGGCTGAGAGGAATGCATTTTGGCCAATACTGAAGTCTGTGTGGAATTTAAGTTCCCTGTGTTTCAAATATTTTTTTTTAAATATTTATTTATTTACTTATTTATATGTAAGTACACTGTAGCTGTCAGACACACCAGAAGAGGGCATCAGATCTCATTACAGATGGTTGTGAGCCACCATGTGGTTGCTGGGATTTGAACTCAGGACCTCTGGAAGAGCAGTCAGTGCTCTTAACCACTGAGCCATCTCTCCAGCCCTGTTTCAAATATTTTTAAAAATATATATTTATTTGTATTTTATTTGTGTGTGTGTGTCCCAAAGTTAGAATTACAGATTACTGTGTGCTGAGAGATGAGTGCTGGAAACCAAACCCAGGTCCCCTGCAAAAGGAGCAAGCACTCTTAACCGCTGATCCTTCTCTCCAGGCCCTGACGGTCTAGTTTCTACACTGCTCTAATGAATTTTGACTGTAGTGCACTTATATCATGTTCTGACAGCACAGATGACTCCAGAATAGCATGGCAATCATGCAGTGGTGTTTTGATAATGCCATGCTGGGTAATTTACCTTCTCTGAGGCTCCCTAGGCTTTCTGAGTCCCAGGCCAGCAGGAGGCCTTGTCTCAAACACTTTAGTTTAAACTAAGGAATGGCAGCAGATATTCTCAGATCTCCACATGCATATGCCTATATGGACCTTCACATTCTATATACGTATATAAATATTTATATTTTTATATACATATATATTTCTAAAATTCAAAAAAGGGATTTAATATTGAAAAAATCGCCAATTGAGTTTTATATGAAAATCAAATGAGGCTTCCTCTGTCACCTGGATTATAAGCTGTAACAAAAAAACGCAGGTTTTGAACTTTTACAGGGGTATGAACTTTGAAGAGACTGTTAGAATCTTGGCTTCTGGTCAGGTCACACAATAGTAGTTGTTATAAAAACTCATGAGTTGAGGCTTGAGGGACAGACCAGAGTTTAAGAGCACTTGCTACTCTTTTTTTTTTCTTTTTTCTTTTTTTCAGAGCTGGGGATTGAAGCCAGGGCCTTGCGCTTGCTAGGCAAGCGCGCTACCACTGAGCTAAATCCCCAACCCCAGCACTTGCTACTCTTAAGGATGTGAGCTGGATTCTAAGAACCCAGTTGAGAAGTGCACAACCACCTATAACTACACTTCCAAGGAAATATAGCACTCTCCTGTGGCCTTTGTGGGTACTGTGCTCATGTGCATGGTTACATACAATTAATTATAAATCAAGACAAAGCCTGAATAGCACCTCTCACCTCACTTCACTGAGCTATAAAGCATTCTACGTACTGAGCTATAGACTCTCTACCCACTGCTCTGCAAGCACTCTTCCCACTAAGCTACAAGCACTGTATTAGCTGAGTTGCAAGCACTCTACCAACTGAGCTGTAAGCACCCCATAAGGTGAGCTGTAAATACTCTTCCCACTGAGCTACAAGCACTTTATTACAAGGAGCTGCAACTGTCCTACCAACTGAGGGATAAGCTCTACCACTGAGCTATAAGCACTCAATCAACTGAGGTACAAGTTTTCTATCCACTGAGCTACAAACAAGCACTGTAGTCACTGAGCTATAAACATTGTATTAGCTGAGCTAAAAGCACTCTATCCACTGAGCTACAGCCCTGACACCATCCATACAATGCAATCTTGAGAGAATAACCTTAGGGAGGTGATGAGGTAAGAAGGAAGGAAGGAGACAGGAACTCACAGTTTAATGAGGAAGGGGTGGTTTATTTCCTTTAGGACTGCTTTCTCATTCTGCACATGTTGTTCCTGCTTCAGGCGGATGACATCTGGGATGCTCATAATCTTCAAGGCACAGTATCGCCTGCCTGTCTTCTCCTTCACCAGGTTTACTCGGCCAAAGGTTCCAGTGCCTGAGGAAGACAATGCAGCCAGTCAAGGAACAGGAAAAGCAAACATGCATGAGGAACAGACAGCGTGCCAACCTGGGGCCTTAAAGCTGAACACAGGGAAAGAAACTTAGATGAGCACTGACTTCTGTGTGGATATGTTTTCAGTCAAGAAGCCAGGGAGATAGGGCTGGGGATTTAGCTCAGTGGTAGAGTGCTTGCCTAGCAAGTGCAAGGCCCTGGGTTCAGTCCCCAGCTCCGAAAAGAAAAAAAAAAAAGAAGCCAGAGAGATGGCTCTGAGGGTAAAGAGCTTACCTTGGGGTGGACAGAGAGACTCAACAGTTTCCTGTGATGTCCACAAGCATGCTATTGCAGACAACCACAAATATGAGCAGTAATAATAATAACTAAAACGTAAAAACAAATAACTGCCTGCTATGTGCACTGGAGATTGAAACACAGCCATGGGAAGAGCTGAGATGCTGGACTTGGTGACTCCTGGTGGGGAACTTTAAATCCTTGCTCTTTCCATCTGCCTTGTCTTTCTCTTCCATCTCTATCTGCCTCTGTTTTCTCCTCTCCCTTTCCCTCCTCTTCCTCTGGAATCTTCTGCTTCTCTTTTTGAATCTCTCTGCTCCTCCTGCCCCTTTTTCCTCCACCAAGCTCTCTGTCTCCTCTGCCCTTTATCTTTTCTTCCCTTATTTCCCTCCATCTTCAGCTTCCCACATCAGCATCTCTCCCTTTGCCCCTCGTATTCCTTTTCTCTTCCAGCTCCACATCTATCTCTTCCTCTTTTCCTCTTACTTTCTTTTACATTTCAATCTACATACTAACTCATCCACCCTCACCCACCCACATCCATCTCCCCAATTCCTTCATCCACTTACCCAACCCTCTCCATCCCAGCTTTAAACACAGTTGCTTTCTGCCTTATGACAATTTGATGTATAGTGCTCTCACTTATGATGTAGGAAAGCTCAGAAAAAAACAAACATCCTCAAATTTCATTTTTTTCTCACCATTAAAAAATACAGGATGTTCCTCACAGCAAGCTAGAGCCAGGAACAGGATCAACGATACACCCACAGCTAGAGAGCAGGCTGAGGAGCCCAATAACCACAAAGACCACATTCAGTAGTAAAATTGTTTAAAAGGAACGACAGACATGCTCTGTCATGCCCAGCCTCAAAAATATTTTTTGACTTCTGCTATCTAAGCTTATAATGAATTATTTGGGATATAAAATAGGTCTTGGGTACTTAGTTTTTTCTTAGTAGAAAAGGTGATTTCTTTTTTTTTTTTTTTCGACTGGGGACCAACAGGGCCTTGCACTTATGGCAAGCGCTCTACCACTGAGCTAAACCCCAACTCCCTAAAAAAGGTGATTTCTATGAATCAGGAGATACTTGCTATAGAACACAAAGGAATGGAGGAGGCGCACAGAGTCATAAGTGGCTCCGAGTGGAAGTCAGGACTGGCTGGATCAGATGGATAGATAGTGTGGGTGGGAATATTTATAGACATTTCAATGACGAATGGGGATAATCAAGCTGAAAATGCTTAAAATAACCTTGGCCTGCTCCAGGCTACCCCTGAATGGCTAGTTCACCAAGGTAGGAAATCCTACCCTGAATATGAGCATCACCATCCTTTTGCTGGGGTCCTGGACTCAGAAAGTAAGCTGAGCCCCAGTGTTCCCTCATTGCTCCTGCTTCCATGGCAGACTGGCAGCAGTCTGAGCCAGCATAATTCCCTCTTCCTTAAATTCCTATCATCAGGCATTTTGTCAGAACAGAATGAGAAAAGCAAGTGTCATGACACCAGAACCCTTCCTTGCCTGTGCTTCTGACTGGTGGATCACATGTCATCTTTGTGCTCACGATACAGCACATGAAGAGAGCCTGTGACAGCTGTACTGCGATGCACAGTCCACAGGACGGCTTCTGCATCAGATGGCTACCGACTTGTTTCCTTCATACTTGTGCCGGCAACTTGTGGGTGCAGAAACAGCTGGTGGTGTTGATTACACAGAGCAGAGAGCTGCAGAGCTAAAGCACAGGCCAAGAGAGAAACCTAACACTGTGGAAAAGAACAGTGCAGCAGAGTGCCAACTGCCAGAAGCTGTCAGAACAAAGCCAACCAAAAAGTCTCAGGGTAAGGTGCTATTTACTGCCTAGTGGGAGAAACTTAGGTCACTGGGGACATGCCATTGAAGGAGACACTGGGACTCATCTTCTCTTTTCTATGCTTCCTGGCCACTATGTGGTAAGCAGCTCTTTTCTACTACAAGCTCCCATGATGCTCTAAATCTCCACAGGTCCAAACCAACAGAGCCATGGATGGATGCCTCTGACAACAGAAGCCAACATGAATCATTTGTCTTTATAATTTTATAATGTCAGTGATCTGGTCACAGCAATGGGAAGCTAGCTAATACACATTCCACACCAATTTTCAAAGTCTGTAAAAAGGACATGTGTTGTCATTGGACCCAAACATAAGTTGCCTGTCCCTACCCCACCTCCACCCCCAATCCCTTGGTTGTAAGCCACCAATACAACCTACACTCACTCAAATGCATGTTGTATATGCCCATCCCAGTCAATGTCTCAGCTTCCCTATTTGATACAAAATCACTCCATCTTTGATGCTTAAGACACAGGCATTTATACCAGTCACTACAGCAGAGTCCCTTGACCGGTAAGGCTACTCCCAGGTCATAGGTCATTAAGGTAACAAAACAACACCACCCACATTCATTGTAAATTATTTTACAGCCCTTACAGATTCCGAGGTTGCTTTCCACACACAAGATGAGTGGCCTTGCCAATAAGAGAAACAAACAAATGAACAAACAAACAAAAAAAAAACAAACAAAAAGCCCAAATACCTCAGAGGAAGAAGATCCAGCCCACACACATGCTCTACAAATTGTAGTCAAGTACCCCATCCATGGATATCTGGAACCTTTCAGAAGTATTTTTCTGTATGTCTGACATGGTAATGGGGAAATGTGATTTTTTTATGGGTAACAAGGCTCCTTGGGTAGCTGGGGAAGATGCTTCCTGAATGTGGCCCAGATGCCCAAAACTGGGTTTCAAGAGCCAATGTGCACAAGCAGAGACAATTCCAGTACACTGTGAAGATAGATGTTCCTTTCTTTTACTCCATCATATTGGAAAATTGTGATTTTTGTCCAAGTTTAATACAGCATCTGACACAGAGGGAAGAAGGATGGGCTAGGGATGCAACTCAGTGCTGGAGCTCATGATTAGCACAAATGAGTTCCTTGGGTGCACTCCCAGCACCTCACAGAGCAACAATAAGAGCAATAATAACAATAGTGATGATACTACTACTGCTGCTGCTGCTGCTACTACTACTACTACTACTACTACTACTACTACTACTACTACTACTACTACTACTAAGTTAGCTCTTGTGCTATGTGTACTACTACTACTACTACTACTACTACTACTACTAAGTTAGCTCTTGTGCTATGTGTATAGCTTAGTGGCTGGTTATTAGCATGTATGAGGTCCTGGGTTCCATCCCATCTCCCAAAATAATAGAAATGATGATGATGATGATGATGGTGGTGGTGGTGGTGGTGGTGATGATGATGATGATAAGTGAGTTATTGTTGTTCTTGTGATGATGATGATGATGATAAGTGAGTTATTGTTGTTCTTGTTATTATTACTATCCCCCTCCATTCGAACTCCAGCCTCAGAAAGGAAAATATAAACAGAAGACTGGCCTGGAAACACAACCTAGATTATTCCTGAAGGAGCCAAGTATCAGGTACAGTGGTGTGTCATTAGCTCAGATGGCCTCCTACAGATCAGCCAATCTACTAAACTATAAGCACCTTATCCACAGAATTACAAGCTCTGTATCAACTGAGTTCCACCCTCTCTCAGGGAGAAATCTTTTTAAAATAAAGGAAGTATGATGGCATGGTGGTTATTTCAGATAGGAAATAAAACTAAAAGTAGGATATCTAGTGTAGTATGCATGGAACCCAGGGCTCAATCCCAAACTTTGCATAAATTCAGTCTAGTGAGGCTTTAATCCTAGCACTTCTAAAGTATTAACAGTGGTTTGAGGGCAGCCTGGAATACACAGTGAGCTCCAGGAAGGCCTAAGCTACACTGGGAGACTCTAGAAAGAAAAGGGGAGGATAGAGGAGACTTGAGGGAGTAGGAGATTTTCTTAGAGTGAGGCTCTATATTCAATGCCCAGCACTTCAAAAATAAAAATGAAAATGTGAGTAAATACAGAGAACACCTAAGGATACATAAATTCTTAAGAGAATGAAGGTGTTGTCCTTAGTGTGTAGTTAGACTAAGACTAGAGCATCCAGGCTCTAAAGAAGATTGAAGCAAGAAGCACTGGCCTGCATGACTGATGCTGTAACTCCTGCCTCCTTTTGGGTGATGACCCCATTCTGGCCCTACCCCTGTAGGAAAATCATCCTGAAACTCACTTGAGGACCACCAGTGACTCAGGACGAGTACCTCTCAAAGAGGGGGGAGAAGGGGGGAGACAGGGAGACAGAAACAGAGAGAGAATGAACGAGAATATTGTATCACCCTTGGTGATTCAGGATGAGGATGCCAAGGGCTGAGCAGGTAACGGTCAGACACATAGCCAGGAGTTAGGGGTCAGGGAGGAGGACAGGGCAGATTATGTCATAGGAGAGCATTCAGGAGAAAATGGTCAGGAAAAGAAACCTGAAAAATGTATCAAGGCAGTAGCAATTCAAGATGGCTACCTTGGGGGATTCTAGATGGTTTAGCTTAAGGTCCAGGATGGTGGCATTCAAGTGGCCCAGGTTACATGCTATTTAAGATGACATACATAAATTAAGATGACATTCAAGGCAAAATGTCACAGGTTAGGTGGAATTTAAGATGGCTCAGGGTGGGTGGGGTTCAAGATAGCCCAGGTAGGTTCAGTCAAGATAGGCATAGAACAGGAGACATCCAAGGTGGCACAGAGTGAGTAGACTTACCAGTCATCCTTCATCCAAGGGAGGAGATAGGTGGTACAGGTCTATCAACCCCCTATTCCCCATCTTCTGCAGGCCTCAAAGAAGGCCTCTCAACCTTGTCCTGCTCCTGGGTACTCCAGACATCCTGTGGTTATATCCCTCCAACCCATGATATTTCAGTCTCTGTTGGGGTGGCTGCTTGGTTTGAATGATAGCAAGGCCCCATCTCATAAATCACAATGAATTAGAAGGTGGCACTCAGGGAAGTGATGACATGGTGAGGGGCACTGTGTACAGCATTCTACCTTTAAGGACTTTGCAAAGAGAATGGACCAGTGTACTATGTGTGAACACAATCTCTCCTCTGCCTCTGCCCAATGGGTCTAGAAAGGGGCAGAGGCTGTCCTTGTACAAGGTGGGTGTGTATACACACACACACACACAGACACACACACACACACACACACACACAAAAACACAACGTATATATTTGCATATTCATGATATGCAAATCCTACAGCCTACACCATTACTAATGACCAGGTTGTATTGTGATGAGAGTGGGGCTTACAGAGGAGACTTCATGGATGCAGAAGAATGACATAGTTGCTCTCTTTACAACAGTATGCATGAATGCTGGTGACTGGTGCTATTGATGGGTGATTGATTTCTTTTCCCTTTTAAGCACTCTGGGTCCCCATCCATGTATAGGAGCCTTCCTCCTTAATGATCTGGACTGGAAGTATCTCCTAGATAGTTCTAAATTTAATGTCACTATGGACTACCAGATGACATTAATTAATCTCAGGACCCAAACTCCACATCCCCCACAGGACCCTCAGCAATTTCTCTTTAGTGTTTAAGACACTAGCCTGCAGTGATCTGCCAGAGTATCTGACAGCTACTCATGTGATCCTTTATCTAAAGAGGATGTTCCCATCCAGACAGACTGCAGTTCTCCTGCCCTTGTAGGACTGAGGATTTATAACTGGCTTTCCATAAGGCAGCAGGTCATAGAGGCACTGAACAGTAAACTGAGGCACAGGACACAAGAGATCACAGCTGAGTACAGGGAAACGAGTGCAGATGACCTGCTGGACAGAGAGGACCTGTTCAGCAAATTTAGATCTGAGATTCACTGAGTTACAAGAACTTTGCCCACTGAGCTACAGGCACTCTACCCATTTAGTTCTACCCACTGAATGCAAGCATTGTACTGAGCTACAAGCACTCTACCCACTGAGCTATAAATAGTCTACTGAGTTGCATGCACTATACCCATAGAATCATAAGCAGTCTTCCCATCAAGTTGCAAGCATTATCCCAACTAAGCTCTATGCACTATCTCAATTAAGCTAAGAAACACTGTACCCACTGAGTCATATCCCTAGCCTGGAATGTTCTCTATTTGAGTCTCCTAATGAATGGGAGAAATGAGCTCCAGGTCAGAGACAAAAGCATCAATACCTATTTCCTGAGAATGCAGAGTTGGGTGTGTGTTGGGGACTAGGGATGCAGAGGTTGTCTTGTGAGGTGTGTGTGTGTGTGTGTGTGTGTGTGTGTGTGTGTGTGTGTGTGTGTGTGTGTGTGTGTGTGTGTGTGTGTGTGTGTGTATGTGTGGTGTGTACTTGTTAGGTACCAGCATTTTAAGGCTAGCCTTGTCTACACAGCAAGTACCAGGACAGCCAGGGCTACACATGGACGCCTTTAGTTTGATACCACTGACCCACTTGGCCAAACAACAAACTCCTAAAAGTTGAACCCTGATCCCTCACACTTGTGCTCTCCCCCACCCCCCGCCTCGTTCACATAATAAATAAGTGGATTTAAACAAAAGAGCCAGGGTGGCTCCTTTAATCCTAACACTTTCGGAGGAGGCAGAGGCAACACATCTCTAGAAGTTAGAGTCCCAGTGCATGTAGAGGGTCCTTTTTTTCATAAACAAACAAACACAAAAAAAGGAAGAAAAGAAAGGAAAAAAAGAAGGAATGAGTGGAGAACCAGCTAAAGGGTCAAGAAAGAGAGAGGGAAGGAGTGGGGAGGAAGGAAGGAAGGAAGAAGAGGAGGAGGAAAGGAGAAAGATAGAGATAGAGAGGGGGGAGGAAGGAAGGAAGGAAGGAAGAAGGAAGGAAGAAGGAAGGAAGGAAGGAAGGAAGGAAGGAAGAAAGAAAGAAAGAAAGAAAGAAAGAAAGAAAGAAAGAAAGAAAGAAAAGGGTAGAGAACTAGTTTATGTGCTAAGTACCTGGGAGTGAGTGAGTGCCTATGGTCCCAGAACTAGGAAATCTAAGACAGGAGGATTGCCTAGAGTCTCCAGCCAGCTTGTGCAATGCAGTGACTTTCAGGTCAATGTCTCATAAACATGGGGGGGGGGGTCTCAGCTCCCAGCACCCCATAACCAGTCTATGGTGGAGTGGGGCTCGGTTCCCAGCACTCAGGAAGAGGTGGTGGGGGAATGTGTAGTTTAAGGTCATCCTGGCTACACAGTGACGGAAAGGCCAGCCTAGAATACAACATCATAAATAAATAAACGACATTCAAGCAGCTCAGTTTCCCTCAAAAGTCAATCAAAAGCCAAGATCGGATGAGTGTGAGTGTCAGCCTCCATGAGGGAACCAGGATCAAAGTCGGGGATCACAAGCCCTTTTACCCTCAGATCCATCTTACCGACTGAGCTGAGAAAGTGTTAAACGTCCCTCAGCCTGGCCCTGAACCCTGACTTGACTTCCTCAAGTCCAACACCAGGGTGAATGGAGAAGCCTCTAGAATCTCAGCTGCCAGCTGATCGGAGGACACCAGCCCCTCCCTCTGTCCTTCCTCCATCCTCCCGGAACACTTTCCTAATAATCAACACACCGGGCACAACAGCCCTAGCGACGGAGGTTGCGGAGGAGAAGCCCGGGATTCCTGGGCTTCAGACTTAGGAAACTGCCGCCCATGATTCTCAGGATCCTAGCTCCCTCACAGCACCCCGGCCCATTTGGGGATCCATCGGCTTCCCTAGCAACCTGCGGGGTCACGGGAGTACCAAGTTTGGAGCCACTAAAGATAAAACGAGACCAGGACGTACATAAAATGCTGGGAAAATGTCCCCGAAGGGTCCCTTGATGGTCACGCGTCCCCTCGAGTCCCTCCAGGGGTCCACAATTGGGAGGCTGGATGCGATCCCGAGAAATCTTGGGAACGAGCGGGTGCGCAAGCGCCAGGGAGTCCGGGCGTGGTGTCCCAAGGGTGACTGGCACCCCAGTAGGGAGCCACCGAGTCCCCAAGGTGAAGTCACCCTCCTGATAGCTCTGTGACGTGGGGCTGCCCCGTTTCCGGAGGCCCAGGACTAAGCGTGTGGGAAAGAGAAATCCGAGGGTCGCTCCTGAGTCGCATCCCCACGCACAAGTTCTCACTCACCCACGGTGGCTATGGTGTCCCAATCTTGTAACGAATGCCCCTCTTTCTGTGACGACGTCCTGGGTAGGGGATCCGCGGCGGGCGCTGAGATCTTTGCGTCCACGGGGTCATGGTCTCTGGCTGCAGGATCTTTTACGGCCGCCTCGGCACAAGCGGGTGGCTCCATGGGGCGGGGAACGCACGGTGTGACAGCGACACAACGGCAGCCTGGGCATCAGCAGAGGGCTCACTCGCGCGTTCCGGAGCCCGCGGCCGAGAGGACAATGGAAGCGAACTCAGCGGGGCTCAGAACGATGGGAGGGGCTCTCGGAAGTCGCCCGAGGGCTCCACGGACGCGCGTGGGGTCCGCGGGACCGGAGCCAAACGCAACGCTCTTCATTCCCGGCGGAAGCCGGTTGGGCGGGGACCAGCTCGTGCTGGCCGGGGAGTGGAGTGTCTGGATGACGCGAGTGGGGAGGAGCCTTCGCCGCGCTCCGCCCTCTGAGTACCTGACTGGGGAGGAGCCGGGACGTTGGCCCTACCCTGTCTATTGTTACCCGCGGGGCCCAAGGGAGGTACCTGCACGGAAGTAAAAGCGATGGAGGGGGCTGCACAGGGACCCGGAGTCCAGCTTGCCCTGCCCCCTCTCCCCCCCACACACCGCGCGCCTTGTTCCTCTCCCTCTGCAGGAAGCGGGAAGAGGTGCGGGAACTTCCGGCTGCTGCGGGTGGATAGTACCCACAGAGCCTGAGCAGTGGGTAGAGGTACCAGGAGGAGGAGTCCGGGTGGGGCACGGTTTCTCCTGGATCTCAGGGGATTGAACTCCTGACGTTTTGTAGTCCTTGAGCGCCGCCCTCCCGAAAGCCCGGGCTCTCAATGGCACTGCAGCACCTGCTGATCCCGAGCTCAGGGACTCCTGAGTATACAGGGTTTCCAGGGACTTGTTATGTGGCATCAAACAGGCCTGGGCTCGCAGGGAGTGCTGAGAACTGGGTGCTTTACCGACCGCAGCCACCACCTGCAAGGTGAGGGCGGTGTTTCCCTGAGCCTGGAATGCAAAGAATGCGGTCCGAGGCTACTCAGAGCATGCGCACCTCACTGCCCTGCTCTTAGCTTTGAGATACTCTGTCCTTGGAGATACCGGGCCAATAGGGTCCGGAGTCAGGGATGGAGTAGGGACCATCTATTTAGAACCAGGTGCCCTGATGATGTCGTTGGGTAGCAAGTACACCTGACCTTGAAAGCAAGGAAGTCTGCTATTTTCTTTCCTTACTTTTTGTTTCATATTGAGAAAATTTTCTCATTCCATAAACACTGAGTACATGATAGGACCTGATACTCCACTAGACAGAATGCACAGGGCCTGTTATTATTTTGGGTTTGATTACACTATGACAAAATTGTAGCAGGCTTCGTGATGGAAGTTCCATTCAGGCTGTAACACTCAAAATGTAGACAGCGCCACCTACCAAAATTAAAAGACCTAGTCCATCAAAGCCCTTAGTTCTGGGAAAGTTTCTAAATGTATTAAGTTTACATTTTGGCTTCTGCAGTTCCACTTTTGGCTAACTGTTCTTGTTAAAATATGTCAACCCAGAACGTAGTTTCTGTTTTAAAAGCTCACCCTGAGAAAGGTTTGAGGTACACTGGGAACCCAAGCACTCAATGTAGTCTCTGGCTAGCTAATAGAGACTTTATTTTGGCTCAAACCCGTGTCCAGTCTTTGGTGAACATTCCACAATAAAAAACATTTATTCAACTCAAAAAAATTGACCTTCTGATAAGCCAGATACTCTATGAGACTGAATACTCGGGCAGTTAAAATCTGAGTTTGAATCTCTAGCACCCACATGAAACATATACACATCTGCCTGAGGCAGGTTGATAGCTGGAATTGTTTCAGTGCTCTACTCTGCCTATCTCCTGCATGTGTACATTACCACTCACCACCATTGCCCTAACAGGTGTTGTTCTCCAGAAACCCAGGGTGATGTCAGGCCTAGCACCCAGGAGGGCTGCAGGCTCAGTATCTAGGGCTGCCCCACTGTGACTGTGATTTCCACTCCCCCTTCTCACATAATGGGTCTCTTTTTTAATGCTTTGCTTTCTGCAGTCTTTCTTTGTTCCCACATAGCCATAACTTAGTCCCCACAATCTTGTGGACCCAGGCCTCTCGAATTGGGTGCTCTTACGGTGCTGCTTCTTGCTCTGCTGACATCACTTGCTAGATGATTGCTGATCACATGGCTTCAGGGTCTCAGGGGGTCAACTCCGGTGGAGTTGGGGGTCACCTGGGGTCACAGCACTTGTGCATGCACCTGAAAGCAGCTTGTGCTTTGGTCGTGACCCCATGTATTATTTATTGGCATGTCAAACTCTGACAAGCAGAGCTGGTTTGTTAAAAACAAAATGCCCCTGATAACTGAAGTGAAACTGCCTCAGACACAGCATATATGCTATGCACATCTCAAAAGATTTATGGTGGCAAGGAATCTACTCCTACTGGGAATAAGGTAGAAATATAGAAAAGTAAAGAAAACGTGGGCAGTCAAAGGTTGGATATGGGGCTAGGGTTGGGGCTCAGTGAGTAGAGTGTTCATAGTTGAATACTTGTGACTCATTGGGTAGAGTTCTTCTAGCTCAGAGGGTAAAGCAATGGGAGCTTGTTTGGTAGAGTATTAGATCCAGGATGGCCCAGGATGAATGAGATCCAAAATGACCCAGGGTATATCAGATAGATCCAAGATGGGGCAAGTTAGTTTGGATCTAAGGGTGGTATCCAAAATGGCGCAGAGTGGGTGTGATACAAAATGGTGCAGGGGCTTTTAGGTGGTGCACGGTGTATGAGGTCCACATTGTGGCTTCCTTGTCAGGCCTCAGGGAGGATTCTTTCAGTCCCTTCCAGCTCTTAAGTGACTCATGGGTGGCCCCTTTTCTCCTCATGGGTGGCTGGGTTTCTCTTCCCTATCAGTGATTTTCGGGAAAATGCTGCTGTTTTCTGCCCTTTGTTCAGTTCCTATATTTGGCAGTAAGGTTGCAAGTGAGCTCCAGAGGGTTCTTGTTTTTAAATAAAAGTCACTTTCTTTGCTGTTGGTCAGGGAGCTTGTCACAGCAACAAGAAATCGAAACACAAGCTACATCAATGAGGCTGATATCAAATGCAGGAATTCCTCAGCCTCAGCTTCTTAAGTGAGAAGAATTCTTAGGATTTCAGATGTGTGCTTGTACACCTGGGTGCTGTCTGAAAATATTAAAAACAAACAAACAAAACATCCATTTGATGGCTGCATCTGTAAAGGCACTTGCATCATGCCTAATTCCCTTATTCTTGTCCTTCGACCCACAAGGTTAAGAAAACTGAACTGATGACTCCTGCATGCTAGGTAAGCACCCTACAAACTGAGTATACTTGCTAGTTTTGTGTGTCAACTTGTCACAAGCTGGAGTTATCACAGAGAAAGGAGCCTCAGTTGAGGAAA
This sequence comes from Rattus rattus, assembly GCF_011064425.1. NCBI lineage: Eukaryota > Metazoa > Chordata > Mammalia > Rodentia > Muridae > Rattus > Rattus rattus. The sequence continues at coordinate 37,599,582 of NC_046172.1, forward strand.
TGCCTCTATGAGATCCAGCTGAAAGACATTTTTTAATTAGCGATCAAAAGGGGAGAACCCCAGACTATTGTGGGTGGCCCTGAGTTCTGTAAGAAAGCATGCTGAGCAAATCATGGTAAGCAATCCAGTGTGCAGCATCTCTCCTTGGCCTCTGCATCCACTCCTGCCTCCAGGCTCCTGCCCTATGTGGGTTTGGTGATGAGCAGCAATGTGGAAGTGTAAGCTGAATAAACCCTTTCCTCCACAACTTGCTTCTTCATTATGATGTTTCATTGCAGCAATAGAAACGCTGACTAAGACACAGTGCTACAAGCACAGTACTCATTAATCTTCAAGCACCCTATCCACTGAGCTATGAATACCTTATCCTGGTAGCTATAAGCACTTTTGCCACTGAGCTGTAAGCACTACCTAGTGAGTGAGTATAGCCCAGCTCCAAACAGTCTCCAAAAGGCACGAGAGCCTTGTGTAGACTTAAAACTCTATGTTTAAGAAGGATTTGTGGGTTTGGTGTAGTATCCATAGATGCATCTTGTCAACAAAGCATTTGGGTTTCCTGGTGGTCAGTTATGTCATTGACAAGCAGGTGGGTGGAGCTCAAGTGCTTAGGTGAGAAGTAAGAACTTTTCAGTGAGGTGTCAAGTTACCTGTGTGCTGGTGCTGCTGCTGGTGGTGGTGGTGGGAGGGTGTTGTAGTGGGGCCTCAGTCACAGGTACCAGTGGAAACCAAAACGGCCAGGGAGGTTAAAGCTTCAAGTTTATGACACTGGAAGCTGAATCTGTTTTCTAAAACAGTGAGAAGTCCTTGACCATGGAGATCTGGATGCTGGAGTTGTGGAATTTATGGGCCTCCTTGTGGGTGCTGGGAACTGGCTTTGGGTCCTCTGTGAAGACAGGTGATACTTGGTACTTGCAACTGCCAAGCTGTCTTTCTAGCCCTATAAATACCTTTTATTATATTCATCCATCCCTTCATTCATCCATCCATCCATCCATTCATTCAGTGTTTAGTGTCTAAGAGCTTCCTGCTTTTACAAGTCTGCATATATTAACTAGTTCATGGCTGGATGGGAACCTGTTGTTTACTTTTAGATCTGTGGATTATCCCTACTTTACTGTGAATTCACCTGGGACAATCCTTGAAAACACTCACACATATCCCCTAGTCTTAGATCATCTGTGAAGCTCCAGATGTTCCGGGTCACAGTGTGGAGCTCGGCAGAGTAAGTTTCCCTTGGGCAGCAACCTTCCCTCTGGTAACTCTATCTCCTCTCCGTCTTTGCAGACACCATCTTGGTTTCTTGTGAAAATAGCTGCAAATTTCCTTTTCTTTTCTTTCAGGTGACCACTTGGTGGCTACAGCCTAGGGTCAAGGACTATAAAGTAAGAAAACTTGGGAAACTTTGCAGACCCTCACTTAAAAACTTGCTAAAAGCTGCATATTGCACAATTGTGAGACTAGAGCTTAGGAAACTGAGGCAGAGGGATATCTGTAAATTCTAGGCCAGCCAGGGCTGCATGGTGAAACCTTGTGTCAAGACAGAAAAACAAAACAAAGCAAAACACCCAAATCCCCAAGAACATTACATGAAATTCTATTCCCGGCGAAGGTGTGGATTGTTAGGAGATTATAAATGAATTTTTGTTTGAGTTCCCTACCTGGGAGGTGTTTACAAAACTATTACAGAATCTAAACAAAATAACACCCAGGAGGTAGAGACAGGTGGATCTCTGTGAATTTGAGGCCAGCCTGGTCTACAAGTTCGAGAATAGCCAGTGAGTGCTACACAGTGTCTTGAAAACCAAGAATATAAACAAACAAACAAACTAAATAAGGGAAAATGCACATTGCTTCTGTTCAGGTGAGAGGAATAGGAGGTGAAGTTTGCTGAAATTCAGTCCCATAACTGTAAACAGTTTTGATAAAATTGTAGAAATCTATGCTTGGATTGGAAGAAGAGAAATTCCTCAGCTTTATGTGACCCTCACCATGGGTGACAGAAAATGCCAAACTTCACGACACAGCAAGAAAATGTACACACCCCCCATAAACACATACAAAAACACACAAACAAACAAACACATATATCTAATCTCAACATACTTGGAAAATGTGAGGACAAAATCACAAGCCAAATTCACTTTCTCAGTGGAAAAAAAAAGATAAAGTTTTAATATTAGGCATCCTAAGACTCTACTCAAGCCTGGTGAGACCATTTCAATTCTCAGAACCCATGGAAAGCTGCACAGACAGAGCTGATGCCCTGAAGCTCTCCCCTAACAGTCATAGCATAACACTAAATAAAAGTAAAAATAAAAATCAACTCTGGATGGGAAAACAGGATTCAACTCTGGTCCTCGGGCTTGTTCATAAACATTCTTACCTCTTAATCCACCTAGCTGTCCCCCAAATTGTGAATGTTAAAACCAGGTACTGTGTTTGTTTAGTGCTGGGATGTTTTTAGTTCTTCATAAAGCTTTATTGTTTCCCTGTTAAAAATGTTTAATTTTACAGAATAAATCATAAAAGGTCAGTTTTCACATCAGCTTTCCCACCCAATCTAACTCACTCTCATAGTATTCATCTTTTTTGAGCAAATGTTTGTCACTGCTGTGAGGCTAGGCCAGATGCTATCTCAAACCACACCGACCAACTTCCTGTTGTTGACTCAGCCTTTCACAGAACCTTCGAAGTGACCCTCTTCTGGAACAGCTCCTGGCCATACCCCTTCTCAGTTTTCTTGTTAATTGATTCCTCTTTAAATGAGTCTGACTGGACAGTGGGTAACAGAAATAAGTATTTTTCTTTAGAAAACATCTCCCTCCTCCAAGGGAGTATCCTCCTGTGGTAGATTTTGTAATGCATTATCAAAAATCTGTACCTCATCCACCTCCCACAGTGATTATGGAGAAAAAACTATGTGCGATTTTTAAAAAGCTTTCAAAATATTTAAGTAACCAGGCAGTGGTTGTACATGCCTTTAATCCTGTAATTCCAGCACTTGGGAGGCAGATCTCTGAGTGGGAGGCCAGCCTGGTCTACAAAGTGTGTTCCAAGACAGCCAGGGCTACACAAAGAGAAACCCTGTCTTGAAAAATCAGAAACAAACAACAGAAAACTAAGTAAATGGTTAAAGAATTGCCAGTAATATATAAATAAAAACAACCCTTCAAATGGAAGGTGAATTTGAAAAAGTCATGACCTCATATGAAGTGGAATCTTTTAGAAGAGTCACACTTCTAGAAGCACCCTGTGATCCAGGCCAAGCTTAGGATACTTGATTGTGACCTTGTAGTTTCTCAGAAGTTGGAGCAGGTCCTTAAGTTGGAGCAGGTCCTTCACTTTCAGCAGCATCTACAGCATTGTTCCTGGTTAGCATTAAACCATGGGTGTGATGCCAGCTCCTCCCTCCTTTTGGAGAAATGAGAAAGAGGAACAAGTTTACAATTCTATTTTTGAAGCTGAGACTTCTCTACTGTGCATCTGTAGTTTAAGCACCTCTAGAGGTGGTCTCCCTTCCCTCCCCCAAACACTACCCCCTCCCTTTGTCCAGTCCATCCCTCTTCCCTTCTCCTTTCCCCCCATCCCTTTCTCTACTGTCTTCTTCATGTGGGCTGTGTAGAGATTGTTTCTCTGCTCCACAAATGCATGTTCTCTGTTCTCTCTCATATAGTCTTAATTCCAGCTGAGCTGATGTCACTTATATCCATACCAGGATATTTCAGGGCCAAGGCACAAGGAATGTGCTCACAGGCAAGTTAAGAACTGGCTGTGAGTTCATTGTGAACTTCACAGATAAGGCATGACCTTGGAAACAAAGAAAAGAATGCATTGTTGAATTGAAGCTTATGATAGGGTTGTTATCAAGTAACATTGAAGAACCTATTCTCCATTTGTACACTTATCCATCTATCTACCCAATTACTTATCCATCTATTCATCCATCCACTCACACATCCACACATCTACCAACTTGTCCACTTATCCATCCATCCATCCATCCATCCATCCATCCATCCATCCATCTACCCATCCACCCATCTATCCATCTATACACGCACTCCATACACCCCCACAAAAATATATACATGCATACATTATACTTATCCATCCATTCATTCATACACTCATTCATCCATTTATCCAAACATCCATATACCCATCTTCTAGTCATCCATTCAGTTACATATACACATCTACCAATCCATCCATCCAATCACCCATAAATATACCCACACATCTACTTATCCACCCACACATCCGTTTACCCTTCATTCATCATCCTATACATTTATCTATCCACTTACTGAAACATTCACACATCCAGCAATACTCTATTCATTCATCCACCCACCCATCAATTCACCCATACTTATAGCCATTTATCCATCCATCTACTCACCCATACATCCATCTATCCATCTATCCTCTCATATATCCACACATCCACAATACATGACCACTCCCCTGCCCATCCAAACACCTATCCATCCATCTATCTACTCATAATCCACCAATCCATCTCATCAATTCTCTTCCCATTCATTCATTAAGGCAGGATGTTTGATCATACTGTGAACCCAAGATCGTGTGGGTTGTTTTACTGGAAAACTTGTTTTAATTGTAGGGTTCACAGCTAACATTAACACCTTTAATCCCTCTGGATGGAATGTAGGCTTGTTCTTGGTACACACATTTAATCCCAAACAATGAAGGTAAAGTTAGTTTGTAGGAGGAAGCACCTTCTCCTATGAGAGGAGAGAGGAAGGGAAAGCTACTTAGAATAGTGGAGGGAGGGAGAAAGACAGAGACAGAGAATGAGACAGGAGACAGAGACAGAGAGGGCAGTTTTACTGGGATAGTGCACAGAGACAGGTTGAGAGAGAGAGAGAGAGAGAGAGAGAGAGAGAGAGAGAGAGAGAGCTAAGAGAGAGAGCGAAGCTAGATACAAGTGAAGACAGAATGAATCAGAGAATGAGAAGGATCCAGAAGTATAAAACTTATTGCCAAAGTTAATATGAGGCCAAGTAGAGAAAATTCAATAGAAGCCAAGAGAAGCAAGATTGAATCACTTAGCATGGAGAGGAGTTCTAAGCCAGAATTGCTGAATTGACCAGTCAGCAACAGTTCAGAAATAACTAGAAAGGATGAGTTTATTCAGCAGTAAGTCTCAGAGGCTGAAAATATTCTAGGCCTAGATAAGATTGTATGGAAGTTAGAAGAATCCAGGACTAGGCCTAGGCTAGCAGATGGAGACAGTAAGCCTTTAAGACTATAGTTACATCAGGAGAATAAAAGAAAGTTTAACAATCTTACCACCTACCCAAGCACTCATCCATCCACTCACTCATTCAGACATCCATCCATCCATCCATCCATCCATCCATCCATCCATCCATCCATCCATCCATCCATCCATTTATAAGTCCACTTCTGGATGCCAATGCATCATCTCTGGGTGTTTTTCCATCAGTGCAGACACCCACCCACCCATCATTCAACCATCCATCCAGCTAGGCTTCTAATCACAGGGGTGTGTTTGTTGTGTGTGTGTGTGTGTGTGTGTGTGTGTGTGTGAAATTCCTATCACATGCTTGTGTATGAAATTCCTGTCACAGGTGAGGTGTATGTGTGTGTATTTATATGTCTGTGAAATCTCCATGACAACAGGTGTGTGTAAAATTCTTGTCACAATTGTATGGTTATGTGTGTGTAAGAAAGAGAAATCTTTGTTATAGGTGTGTGTGAAATTTCTGTCAATGGTCTCTCTCTCTCTCTCTCTCTCTCTCTCTCTGTGTGTGTGTGTGTGTGTGTGTGTGTGTGTATGTAATCCTTGTTACAGTTCTGTGTGGGTGTGAAATTCCTGTTGCAGTGTTGTTTGTGAAACTCTTGTCATAGTTATGTGTATATGAAATTCCTTTCACGTGTGTGTAAAATTCATTTCACAGATGTGTGTTTTTGTGAAATTCATGACACAGGTATATATGTGAAATTTCTGTAGTGTGTGTGTATGTGTGTATGTGTGTGTGTGTGTGCATATGAAATTCCTTCCATAGGTATGTGAAATCCCTGTCACAGGTGTGTGTGTATGTGTGTGTGTGTGTGTGTGTGTATGTGTGTATGTGTGAGAGAAAGAGAGACAGAGAGAAAAATTCTTGTCAGGGTTGTGTGTGTGTGCAATCCCTGTCACTGGTGTGTATATTTGTGTATGTAAGTAGGTGTGCATGTAAGTGTATATGTGCAAAATTCCTGTTAAAAGTTTGTGTGTGAAATCCTTGTCGTGTGTGTGTGTGTGCATGTGTGTGTGTGTGTGAAAGTCTTGTCACAAGTGTGTATTTTACAGTTTCCTTCACATGTTTTATGTGAAATTCTTGTCACAGATGTGTACAGCCTTGGAAATTGGGCCTGAGCAGGTTGAATAGCCATCATTTTGTTCTTTTTTCTTCCAACAAAGCATAGATTTTATATGTGTGTATGTATGTATGTGTGCATAACTCTGTCTTTGTTTCTATATTTAATCATGGAGCTCCATGCCTGTAAACAGTGTGTGGGAAGTGGGGGCAAGAAGGTTTGAGATTTTCAGTTGCCTTGATCTGCAGTGAGCCCACGCTTTACAATGCAAAATAATGGAAACTGCTTTGTGTCAAAAAATAGTTTTCTAAGAAAGAGCAGCTGAGATTCTCACATGGAATTTTATGGGCACCTTCAAATGTCTGTAAATCACAAATTTTGGTTTTAGTGAACAAATACATAGGGTTTCCATGGGCAGAAGAACTTACATGAAAAAAATACTAATGGGGTTGTCTTTTGCCTTGATGGAAGGAAATTGGGAAACGGGAAGCAAACAGTAATAAGATGACTCATTTACATAAGCACTCATGTGCACATATGGAAAGGCAGAGGAGGGCATGGAGTACCCGCCTCTATCACGGTCCACCTAAACCTGGAATTCACATGGCAGTCAGCTGTCCAACCCCCTCTCCCCAACCTCTCCAAGCCCCTTCCCCCTCCTCAATCTCCTAGTTCCTGGGAACCAAATTCTCTACTGTCATTGCTACTGAGTGAGTGTCACAGGGACTGAAATCCATTATGTAGATCAGGCAGGCCAGGAACTCAGAGATTACCCCTGCCTCTGCTTCCTAAGTGCTGGGTAGGATAAAAGATGTGTGCCACTGAACCCTGCTGAAGGCATGCTCTCATCCAGTGACAGAGAGTGTATTTCTATTGATTTAAGCTGTCCAAGGGTTTTAGTTACCCTACACATTGCTTTGACAAAATACTTGAGTCAAGCAATTTAAAGGGAAGGAGTTTTTTTCTTTCTTAAGTTACAGTTTCAGTGTCCCGTACATCAGGTTGGGGTGAGGCATGGCAAACTGCATCCCAAATTCCACGGTGGAACATGGACAGAGTTTCACGAAGTTTTTATAGGAATAAAGCCATCAATCAAGGTTCTTTTCAAAGTACATGGGTGGGAGTATTAAGCCGGGAGGATGAAGCAGAGCAGGAAGTCCTTGCTTTTATTAGGCCTCTTGCTGTGAAAGAACAATTTCATCACAGGAGACAGACAAAAAAAGTTTTGTTTTAATCTGTTAGTCACAAGATGTCAAATCTGGACACAGGTGACTTAGAATGGATATCAGGGGGCTGAAAATAGTCCAAAGAGAAATAATTAGGCTCTGAAACCTTAATATTCCAACTCTGCTCTGAAGCAGACATTACCAGTTAATCAGGCTCCGGGGTTAATCTCTTGAGCTACTTTTTTGGGAATTTTGCTTCCAGCTATAATAATAGCACCACCTGGCTGGTTGGGGACAGATAGTCCACACCCCCAGGAGTTTATGGAAAACGAAAGGAAAGCTTTTCTTCAAACACTGGTTCAGAAAGCTGAAAGTTCTGCAGACCAAAGGGGTGGGGGGATGGGGGCCATAAGAGATGGGTCAAAAAAAAATAGAAAGAAGAGGGTAGAAGGAAGGGGAGAGGGAGAGGACATTAGAGGAGTAGAGGATTTTCTCACCATCCTCAGCGCACAGCAAACTGGTTTTGCTTCTGTCATTTTGTGGGCTACTACCATTGAGATTCATTCCCTTTCTAGCCCCCATACATACTGTAGGGCAATGGGTTCTCAGAGAGTCTAAATAAATACAATCAGAATTCAGATTTCAATCTGACATTGTGTATTTTATCTGACTACAGGCTTTCCTGCCGCCCTTTCTTCTCTGGGAGTGTAGAGGAGGAAAGCAATAAAGAAGCCTTAGGCTGCTCTTATCTCATGACACCTTTTACAACCCCCCCAACCCCGGCTTGTTTTGTGTTGCTGGAAAGTAGAAACTAAAGGGATAATTTGGGACTGAATAAGTCCAGAGCAGGAGAGAAAAGTAGGGATCAAACATGACAGTGTTGGTATTCTGTCTAAGCTCCACCCCCACAGCTACCTGGGACCAGCCAGGTATGCTCCGCCACACAGTTGCCTGGCAATAGCCAGCTGTGCCTGACATATATAAGGGGCTGCTTGCCCCCTCCTCATTTTCTTTGTTCTTCTCTTCTCTGCTCTCTTCCCCTTTGTCCCTGTCTCTTCTCTCCCCACACCCCCTTCTACCCACGTGCCCATGGCCGGCTTCCTTTACTTCTCTTTTCTACTCTTCTTCTCTCATTAAACCTCTCCATGCGGAACCATGTTGGCTTGGTGTGCTTTGTCCTGGTGCAGGCCGAGATTTCTACCCCAACAGACAGTAGACTGAACCCGGCCATGAGAGGACAGGGGTGGAGAGGGTGAGGAGAGTGAGAGAAGAAGAGAAGAGAGAGGGAGCAAAGGAGACTGAGAGGATCAAGAAGACACATGGCATAAATGGCTGTACTATATAGGTTAGAGATGCTGGGGGAAGGGAAGCAAAGCCCCTGGGCTGGCTTGGTTTAAGGTATGGGGCTGGATGAGAATAGTAGAGGGGAATCACAGGTCCCGAGTGAGTCTAGAGGTCATCATGTGCTTTGGTATGCTAATAAGCACCTTAGGCATTTTTCCTTGGTTTCATCTAGAACTGACACACACCTATACTTCTGCTAACTTTTCAGGTCTCCTTGCGGACTAGACAGTGCTGCCTTGCCCAGGCTTGTTTCTAAGTGTGTAGGTTTTGCATTAAATCCAACATCCTCCATTGGTCCCCAAAGCCTCAAGTACTGACTATGGGGAATCTCTAGCCTTATTTGTGCATCTTAGTGTGGCATAAAATTTGCATATAATTTGTGGCCCCTCCTTACAGTACCACTAGCGGCCAGAAGAGGGAGACTGACATGCACACCCTAAGCTCCTGGAAGTGAAAAGAGTGAAACTTAGTACTTTACAAACGGGCCAGAGCAGAGCAGGAACGGGAGGGGGATGAGGCCTACCGGCAGGTTTGGGGCATAGAACACGTGGGGTGATGACGTTGTGTTACCTTAATTGGGAAGTTTCCAGCCAAATCACTTACACTTCCCAGCATCCTTTGCGCCAAGATAGGCAAGGTGGGACAACAGGGCGGCAGTAGGTTCGCCCTGTTAGGGCCTCATCCGGACTTTCTCTTCAGATATATTGGCTATCACCACACATGTCTGACAAAGCACGACCTACTTGGATGAGTATGGTTTCCTTTGAGGCCATATCTCTCCCCTTTCTCACAGAAGGGCCCTGTTGCCGCCCCATAAGTCCCTCCTTCCGGAAGTGATTGGACTGGCTGCAGGGTCTTCTGGGAATTGTATTCTTTTAGCAGGAAATTACGAGATCTGAGATCACACTACGTGTTGCTTTACGACTATTTAGTTGACATTTAATAATATTTTTTCATTAATGGCTACAACTTAATAACTTATACAGGGACTCAATGTGTATCGATTAAATGAGATTAGGATTTTTACCACGAATAAAATATATCATTTTTACCTTCTGCGTTTTTTACCAGAGGAAAAAACATTGATTTTATTTAATTTCATGTCACATTAATAAATATTAAAAATAATTTTTAAAAGACACGGGACACAGGATCCCTCAGTCACGTGATGATGAAACCTCACAGATTTTCAATATTCTTTCACTTCAGTATTCCTTTGAAAAGATATCTTCAAAAAAATCAAAGCAGGAAATCTGAAACACTTTCATATCCATCTAACTTCAAATGTGTGGACAACTCTTAATTATATTCCTACTATGATCATCTGAATAACCAGGGGCATACGCACAATGCAACTTTCCTGATTAAATCTTAGTTCTGAAAAAATAAATTCATTAAAGAGTTTAGGTTTGACTTTTTTGGTTTGTTTTGATTTTTGGATGCTCCCCATTAGGAATATATAGCACGACAGTGCCGCCAGACAGTGGGACTGAATGCACAAAGCCCTGAGTTCTACCCATACTTAGCATCACAAAAAAGTGGCCAAGTTTTGACTGATAAAATTTATATTAGAAAATCTTTAGAGACTTTAGTCTAGACATTTAATTTGGACCTCCAATCTAGACATTTAAAGATTTTTTTGCTTAATCAAAAACAACACAGTACTGGCAGTGGTGGAGCTCGCCTTTGATCCCAGCACTGGGGAAAAAGTGGCTGTCGAGACTCAATGCCCCAGTGTAGGGGAATGTCAGGGTCGGGAGGTGGGTGGGTGGGCGAGTACTCTCATAGAAGCAGGGGGAGATAGTGGGTTACTGGAGGGGAAACCGGGAAAAGGGATAAAATTTGAAATGTAAATAAAAAAAATGTTCAAAAAAAGAAAAAAAAAAAGAAAAGAAGCAGCAGGAGGATCTTTGTGAGTTCGAGGCTAGCCTGGTCTACAGAGGGAGTTCTAGGACAGTCAAGACTGTTAGACAAAGAAATCCTGTCTCAAAAAAACCAACAAAAACCCCCTCCCTCCGCCTGCCCGCCCCACTCAATAAATAATAATTTGTGCCTAGCTAGCTGCATTGCAAGGCATGGTCGCAAGATGGCGATGCTCGATTGCCTTGGTATAACAGCGCCCTTCCGGAAACTAGGATTTTTGGCAAATCCATCCTTATGATCTGGTATGAAGGCTAATAATACCCCTGAGAGGTTTCTGCCTGCCAGCTGTCTGCAGAGTCAATCACGGATAATAAGTGTTCACAGCTGAGGTGGGAAAACTGCAACATTATCTCGGGATTTTCTTCTAAATCCAGATAGAAATGCCTGCGTCATTTGCATATGTTCTCATTCAATTAAAATATTGATTACATGCAAGTTTTTTTCCTTCCAAACTGAAACGGTGATGGATGTTAGTTGTAAAAAAAAGTATAATTAAAAAATTAACGTGATACTAAGCATAATAAACAAATTCAGGAAAGTGGCTGGGTATAAAATTAACTCAAACAAATCAGTAGCCTTCCTCTACTCAAAGATAAACAGGCTGAGAAAGAAATTAGGCAAATGACACCCTTCACAATAGTCCCAAATAACATAAAATACCTTGGTGTGACTCTAACCAAGCAAGTAAAGATCTGTATGACAAGAACTTCAAGTCTCTGAAGAAAGAAACTGAAGATCTCAGAAGATAGAAAGGCCTCCCATGCTCATGGATTGACAGGATTAATATAGTAAAAATGGCCATTTTGCCAAAAGCAATCTACAGATTCAATGTAATCCCAAGCAAAATTCCAACTCAATTCTTCATAGAGTTAAAAATAGCAATTTGCAAATTCATTTGGAATAAAAAAAACCAGGATAGCAAAAACTATCCTCAACAATAAAAGAACTTCTGGGGTAATGACCATCCCTGACCTCAAGCAGTATTACAGAGCAGTAGTTATAAAAACTGTATGGTATTGACCCAGAGACAGGCAGGTTGATAAGTGGAACAGAATTGAAGACCCAGAAACGAACCCACACACTTATGGTCACTTCATCTTTGACAAAGGAGCTAAAACCATCCAGTGAAAAAAAGATAGCATTTACACAACTGGAGGTCAGCATGTAGAAGGATGCAAATCAATCCACTCTTATCACCCTGTACAAAGCTTACGTCCAAGTGGATCAAGAACCTCCACACCAAACCAGATACACTCAAACTAATAGAAGAAAAAGTGCGGAAAAGACTCAAACACATGGTCACTGGGGAAAATGTCTTGTACAAAACACAAGCTTATGCTTGTGCTTATGCTCTAAGATCAAGAATCAAGAAATGGGACCTCATAAAACTGCACAGCTTCTGTAAGGCAAAGGACACTGTTATTAAGACAAAATGGCAACCAACAGATTGGGAAAAGATCTTTACCAATCCTACATCTGATAGAGGGCTTATATCCAATATATACAAAGAACTCAAGAAGTTAGACTCCAGAGAGCCAAATAACCCAATTAAAAAATGGGGCACAGAGCTAAACAAAAATTCTCAGCTGAAGAATATCGAATCACTGAGAAGTACCTGAAGAAATGTTCAACATCCTTAGTCATCAGGGAAATGCCAACCAAAACAACCCTGAGATTCCACCTCACACCAGGCACAATGGATAAGATCAAAAACTCAGGAGACAACAGATACTGGCGAAAGTGTGGAGAACGAGGAACTGTCCTCCATTGTTGGTGGGATTTCAAACTGTTACAAGCATTCTGGAAATCAGTCTGGAGGTTCCTCAGAAAATGGTGCATTCCACTACCTGAGGACCTGGCTATACCTCTCCTGGGCATATACCCAAAAGATGCTCCAACATATAACAAGGATACATACTCCACTATGTTCATAGAAGCCTTAGGTATAATTGCCAGAAGCTGGAAAGAACTCAGATGTCCTTCAACAGAGGAATGGATATAGAAAATGTGGTGCATTTACACAATGGAGTACTACTCAGCTATCAAAAACAATGACTTCATGAAATTCATAGGCAAATGGATTCAACTAGAAAATATAATTCTGAGTTAGGTAACCCAATCATAAAAAAATTGCACATGATATGCACTCACTAAGAGGTTGGTATTAGCCCCAAAGCTCGGATTACCCAAGCTACAATCCACAGACCACATGAAGCTCCAGAAGAAGGATGAACAAACTGGGGATGCTTCAGTATTCTTAGAAGGGAGAACAAAAACACTCGTAGGAGGGTATATGGAGACAAAGTTTGGACCAGAGACTGAAGGAATGGCCATTCAGAGCCTGCCCAACCTGGGTGTACAGTTCATATATATACAGCCACCAAAACTAGATAGGATTGATGAAGCCATGAAATGCATGCTGACAGGAGCCTGATATAACTGTCTCCTGAGAGGCTCAGTCAGAGCAGTTCAAATACAGAGGCGAATGCTAGCAGCAAACCATTGAACTGAGAACAGGGTCCCTGTTGAGGAATTAGAGAAAGGATTGAAGGAACTGAAGGGGCTTGCACCCCATAAGAAAAACAATACAAAGCAACCAGAGCTCCCAGATACTAAACCACCTTCCAAAGAGCACACATGGACAGACTCATGGCTCCAGCTGTATATGTAGCAGAAGATGGCCTTTTGGCACCAATAGGAGGAGAAGCCCTTGGTCTTCCCGAGGCTGGATCCCCCAGTGCAGGGGAGTGTCAGGGGGTGCAGAAGGGGGAGTGTTTGGGGAGGGGGAACACCCTTATAGAAGAAGGGGAGGAGGATAGAATAGGAGGCTTGTGGTCAGAAAGTGGGAAAGGAATAACATTTGAAATGTAAACAAAACATATCCAAAAAAAATTAACTTGCATTGTGTAGTGTGGTGCATGCATTTAATCCCAGCTCTCATGAAGCAGAGGCAGGCAGGATCTCTCCAAATTCAGGGCCAATCTGGTCTACATAGTGAGTTCCAGATCAGCCAGAGCTATGTAGTAAGACTCTGTCTCAAACACAATAAACAAACAAACAACCCCAAACCACCACTAACACCACCAACACCACCAACAAAAATGCCAGATGCATGACATAGGCGACTTTTTCTGAGATTTCATACTAGTCCCCTGGTGCGATATTGGGTTTGTGGCCAACTTGATGCCACTGGCTTCCTCCCGCTGCCTGAACATTTGATTAAAACCCAATTAAATGCAAGTATTGAAGGAAGGACACCTACTAATCAATATTTACATTTACTGATGTGTAATGACAGAAATTGAAATATTCCATATGGGATGGTGTAAACACCTCCTGTAAGTCAACCCCAGCAAGATTTATGTGAAAATTTCTTTGCTTGGTAGTTGGTGAACCCCATCTGTCAATATACATTAGTACCTGTCTTTCCAGAAAATGTCCTGAAACAAATATCCTTTGGCAGACAGAAGAGGAAGGTGTGTCTGAGTTTGCTGCTTGATATGCTTAGATAATCACAACCTGTGCCTTTACATCCTTCTTGGACACTCCCTGACTCCAGGGCCAGGATACAGCACATGACCTAGGCAACCTGTGATGTGTTCCTGTGGATTTTGAAAGAAATCCATTTTTAAACAGAGTCCCTGGCTTCCTTTTTCCCAATCTGAGTTCCTGGCTGATATCCCAGGCCCTCAGGACTAGGACTCGGCTAATCCATTTATTGTGTGTGTGTGTGTGTGTGTGTGTGTGTGTGTGTGTGTGTGTTTGTTTTGCAGATTTAGTATTAAAATGCATTGTGAGTTTTTTAAAACTGTTGTTCAACTCAATAACTTCTCTGAAAATGTGTCAGTGTTTTCTTAGGCAGTCTCTGAGGAATCTATTGTTCTCTAATAACAGTGTGACGGTTTCTAGTGCCAAGGAATCAGTCACCAGTGGATTGTGTTTGCAGACAATTTCACTTTAGGATTATTTTTGGCTAAGAGCATCTGCCTATAAGTAGCATTAGTAAGAAAAGGGGCACCTTTTCCATGAAAATTAAATGATGCAAATAGTGACATCATCTGTAAATGTTACAGTTTTATTAGTTTAATTATCAGTTTGTTATTTCATTTATGTGAGACAAATAAAGGGTCACATAGTGAGAGTAGATAAAAAAGGAGAACATTTGTTCCAATAATTGAGCATATAAGCATGTGTATGTTTCTGTGTGCATAAATACAACAATATATAAAATAAAATAAAGCAGATACATTATTCTGCTTGGTGTTTTAAACATGCTGATACCAGGAATTGACCCAAATTTAGAGAGAAGAAAATGGGAAAAATACGGGTGATTTCAAAAGCAAGACTGTGGTTAGCATGAATGAAATAGAAGTAGCACAGAGAACTACTCCCTTTAAGAACTCTTGGGGTTAAAAAAACCTCTCAGATTCCACAGACGGGCAGCAGCTTTAGGGACAGTTCCTGTTGGGGGACCCACACGAAGACTGAGTTGCATATCTACTACATATGTGTGTGTGGGGGTAGGTCGAGGCTGTGTATGCTCTTTGGTTGGTGGTTCAGTCTCTGAAAGCCCCAAGGGTCCAGGTTAATTGACTGTGTTGGTTTTCCTGTGGAGCTCCTTTCCCCTTCAGGGTCCTTCAATCCTTCTCCCAACTCTTCATGGTGTCTATTTCACTAACTGAGCTGCTTGTCTTGCCTCAGTGGAGAGGATGAACCTAGCCCTGCAGAGATTTGATGCCAGGGGTGGGGGATACCCAAAGAAGTCTCCACTCTCTCAGAAGAGAAGGGGATGGGGGTGGGGGAGAGACTGTGTGAGGAGGGACCAGGAAGGGCGGAATGTAAATTAAATAAATAGATTAATGGGGAAAAAACTCACACAGGCATACACCCACACACATAGTTAAATAAAAATGATATTAAAAACAAAAACAAAAACCTCTTGGGGCTGGTTTTCTGTTGCTGTCACAAGATATCACAAACAAAAGCAATGTATGGAAGAAAGATTTTGATTCTTGCATTTAAGTTCCAAAGGGTGATGAGTCCACTGGGGCGGGGAAGCCTAGCGGTGAGGGGTGGGCATGGCAGTGATGGAAGCACACATAAAGGCCAAGTACAGCAGGAAGGGGCTGGCAAGGTGGCACCAACAAGGAGCTTCGAGCTCCCATCTCCAACCAAACAGAAGGTGCTGGATGTTTTAGAATCTCAGATAGCCCACCCACACTGATGTACTTCCTCCAGCAAAGCACAGGATGTAATCCTCCACAAGCAAGACCAACAATAGGGACCAAGTTCAGCTTCCAGGAACTACACAGGAAGCCCACAAACACCTGTTGCTCCTGCTCCCAGGGACTCACCCCCTCTTATTGTACTACAGTCACACATGCTCACCCTGCCCAGCCCACATATATACATAATTAAAATAAAAACAATTTTTAAAATAAAAATTGTAACATATATATGTGTAATACAATATGCACTATACTCATAAAGACAATTTAAAAGTGTAAAAATAAAGCTTGTAATACATATATATGTTTGTGTATAGTACAATATGTAATAGATATAAGCATAATTATAATATATATATATAATATAATAAAATTACATAACATAAACATAAAACTAATGTTACTCTTTTGAAATAAAAGTTGTAATATTCATGTGTTTTGAGACTACAATGGGATACTATTTGGACATAACCCATTTTGAGAGTACCCAATTTTATTGTGACTGTTAATTTTTGTTAGGAAATCAATTGACACCAATGAGGTGATTCTACCAAAATGTTTTCCAGTTGCGTGCCGCTATGGAAAACTCCAACCAGGAAGCAACCTAGCAGGCCCTGGGAGACACAAGGAATTCTGTACCTGTGAGTGTACTGATGCTTTGGAAAGTTCTCAAACACCCTATAATTTCTCACAGCTTTTATAGGTCACATGACAGATGGTCTTTGCCATCTGGCAGGCATGCTGACAGGATCTTCAGTTACCACAGGATGATTTTGCAGGGAGCAATAAAAATGTACAAATATTTGCTGTGAAGGCTTCCAGGATTGGGCTGGCAGGGAACAATAAAGGAACAATTCCTTTGTGAGCAAACAGAATCTTTTCAGGTAGCTGTGCCCATCACTCCTTCTGGAAGGTTCTGCCAGGTGTTTGCTTTGCTGAGATAAGGTGAGGCAGAGAACTACACTTGAAGGTCAAACTTTTTAACCCATTCCATCTTTTCCCTAAAACCTGATTTTATGCCAAGATCTCTATGAAGCTACCACACATAGGGGCAATAATTCAATTTGTTAGGTGCATGTTGACAAGTGCACAAAATATATATTCCTATCATGTGCTCTTTAGCATTAGTTTCCAAGTAATTTGAGCATCAATAAACTCCTATTTAACTAAATTGCAAAAAGTAACTGACATCAACAACAATAACAACAATAATAAATGTCAATGTTGGCTGTTTGTATCTCATCCATCATTTCAGTATATGAGATGCATAGGCAGGGGAGGAGTTCAGGAATTCAAGATCATGCTCAGCTACATAGTTGAGGCCACAGGGAACTATAGGAGGTTCTAGCAATAAATAAATGACTGAAAGTTTGTGTGTGTGTGTGTGTGTGTGTGTGTGTGTGAGAGAGAGAGAGAGAGAGAGAGAGAGAGAGAGAGAGAGAGAGAGAGAGAGAGAGAGAAGAAAATAAATGATACTGGGGTCCTAGTATCCTCTTGAAGGACTCACACTTAGTGAATTGGTTTATTCCCAATGTGGATTTCTTGCAGCAAGACTGATGCCAAAAGTGAAGGGTTGTTGTAATTGTGGGCCGTGGTAAATTCAGTTTTGTATTGCAAAGCAATGGGACGGATGCTGCCAGGCCAGATATTCACTCATTTAATTTCATTTATTACCAGTGATCTTTTTGTCCCCTTGTGACCACTGAATTTGCATTTGCATTTCCCCCTGAAACATATGCTTTGATCTTTCATTTTATTTTACTTCCTTGAGATATAAATATCAGGACATTTACTCATTTTTTGATATTAATAAAATTGTATCGATGCATTGATGAAAGTTCTTCAATAAAACCAGATAAAAGGCGACATAGTGATTCCAGGAAGACCATGTGTTTAAAAATTTTTGTAATGTGGGACTACTTTTTCAAAGTTGTATATTTTTAATGTGTGGGCCATGTGTTTGCAGGTGTGTTCAATGTCTGAAAGAGGGTGTAGGATCCATAGGTGCTGCCCACCAGAGTGCTGGGGACTGAACAAGGGTTCTTCACCTCTGAGCTGCGTCTCCACCCCCAATATTGTACTATTTTAAATTCTCCTTTTTATTTTTCTGAGATAATAATAATCTAGTTATATCATGTCCCCTTCCATCTCCTCCCTCTAAACCCTTCCCTATACTCCTTTCTCTCTTTGTTTTTTCTTTCTTTTTTTTTTTCTGGAGCTGGGGACCGAACCCAGGGCCTTGAGCTTGCTAGGCAAGCACTCTACCACTGAGCTAAATCCCCAACCCCTCCTTTCTCTCTTTCAAATCCATGCCCCATTTCAAATGAATTGTTATTGTATGCACATATGTATATACATATGCATTCCTAAATATACATGTAAAGCTATCCACAAAGCCACATTAACTTCCAGCATCTTTTGAGGTACTGAAATAAATTTTATATGCATATATTGAATGTAAAAAGAAGTAAAAAATGAGGACATGACTACTCCTAGGTATGATAGAAGAGAAGGTTTATTGTAGATATGAGGAAAGCTTAGGCAGAGGCATGGACATCTGGGAGAGTCTACAGTCACCAAGACCCTCAGCAAGGGCATGTGAGGAGAAGGAGAGGGGAGAGGGGAAAGCCAGGAGACCAAGAGCTCAGGAGGGGAAAAGGGTAGACAAAAAGGGTCTGGATGATGAAAATGGATAGATTATATAGGGAAGAGCAGCCTGGCTAGAGAAATTTGGGTTAGGGAGTTGGCCACACCCCATAACAGGTAAGGACTGAGAAATGATGAGAGAATCTGACAGTCAGGTCAGTTTTGAGACCTAACATATACTATAAATCTTAAAATAGTGGTTAAGGTAGTGTTTGCTCTACATAACAACAGCTTTATTTTTAAAAGACCAATGAGAAAAATAATAAATATTTAAATGAAAATAATTCAAGGGTAGACACATTGTTTTTTTGCTGTGAGTTTCTACACAGAGTTGTCTCCCATGATGAGTTTCTACAGAGAGATGCTTTAACCATCCTTGGGGTTGGGGTAAGGACTTTGCACCATTCCCTCTAGTTTCTGTAATATTCATATAATGCCTCAATAGTCTGAAATTTCCTCAGGGATATCATCCTGACAGAAGACAAATACAGAAACCTAGACCAGATAGCTTTTAAGTTCACATTTCAGAATAATAGACTCTCTTAGGGGTCAGGTATGTGTGGGGCCACAGCTTCACCAGGACTACTACCTTAATCTTATATCAAGTCCCTGACAATGGTTTTGTTACCAGTGGTGAAGATAGAGGTGATGGTGGCGTGGGGGATATTGTGGTAGCAGTGGTAAAGGAATGAGGGTGGGGTTGTGTTAGAGTTGGAGTAGGGGTGGTGTAAGGGGGTAAGTGGGTGTGGGTTGCTGGATCTCTTTGTCCATCTTCCCAATGTAGATAATCATCAAATGAGTCTTTGTTTTCCAGTATGAATTTGGCCTTGTTAAGTGACTGAGAAATGATTAAGATGTGTCAGACAAAAATCTCTTTCCTGCATATTCATATTTATTTATTCACAGTTCAACAGTTCAGCACACAAAGCTCCTCAAATCCACCAGCAAAACTGCTGAGGATTTACAGCCAAAGATTTAATATGAATAAGCCTGGAGGGGAAAAATCAACTTTCAAACTCTCACATAAAATATTAGAATGGGGAGAATTTTCTTGATATTAGGAGTAGGTCATTTATTTTTTTTGAAAATAGGAGACTAGTTTTGTTTTCTTAAGTTTTTGTTTTTCAAGGAATTAGAGGTCAGCATGGGCAACATACCAAGTTAGAAGGTGACACCATCAAAGATTCACTTGCTAGCCTCTTTTTCCATGCCAGTCACAGTGGGTGATTTGTTAAAATAATAGTGGGATGATGCTCCATTCATTCTCCTATACCTGAAATTGGATGTCAGCTTGAGGTTTAATTCTCATTCACTACCATGAATCACCTCAGAAATACCAAAAATCCTGTCAAAATCCCTTCAGATCATGCTATCACCTGAAGTCCTGACCTTGCTCAGCTCGGCTATGTCTCTTTCTCCCTCTTAAGTGCCCATCTGTTGGGCATCTAAGTATCCAATTCAAGACAATCAATTCACCCATTAGGGTCTTCAAATTATATTCTTCAAATTCATGAGAACAGAAAAGCCACGGATCAGGGAGATTTTGATGGATGTTAAGTTTTGTGGGACCCAAGTGGGGAAAGGCTTCACCATTCTCAAAGGCAACCCTTCCTTCCCCATGTCATTTACCATTTTGTTTTCCCCCTAATTCTTCTTATACAAGCAGGAAAGGATATAAATAATCAAATGCCCACATTCAGGGAAGGATTTCCTATCTCAGTTATACCAATCTAGAAGCTTTCTCACAGATATACCCAAGGGTTTATGCTATAGAAGATCCTAGATCCTGTCAGGTTGCTACTCAACAGTAATTAAAACAGTTGTCCTGGAAGTATTTAGTGCTTGTTAACTGTAGAGATTTTTAATCCAGAGCTATTTTGCTTTCTTTTGTTGTTAGTTCTAGAGAGGGAGCTTATAGATCCATATAAGTACCATTTTGGTACTTTGACTCAATACTTGACAGTAGTCAATTAATGGAAGGCCTTATTTTGGTCCATAGTTTTGAAGGTGTGGACCATCATGATGGGAAAGGTGTGGTAGTTTAAAGTCTCTCCATTTTTTCCTAGTCAACTTTAATGGTCAATTTGACACAGTCTAGAATTATCTTGGAAGTCTCAATTGAGAGATTGCCTGGCTCACCTTGATCTGTGGGATTGTCTGTTGGGGAAGATCTTGAGTGATGACTGATGTGGAGGGCTCATTCCAATGTGGGCTCACCATTCCCTAGTCAGGCTTTGTGGACTCTATTAGGAAGTTGGTTAAGCATAAGTGGAAAAACAAACCAGTAAATAGCATACATGGTTTTTGATTCAAGATTCTGTCCTAACTTCCCTCAATGGTAGACGGTGACCTGTGTAAGATGGGTTAACTGTTTCCTCTCCTAAGTTAGGTTTTAGTGAGAGGCTTTTATCACAGCAATAGAAAGCCAACTAATTTTTTGTAGGCATGCTTGGAAGAGATTGCAATATTTACCCCTGATATCTTGGTGAATCAGGAAGCAATGAGTTTTGGCTGAATGTAGGACACAATTATAACCCAGGGTTCATTTGTCTTACACTTTCAAGTCACAGTCCATCACTAACAGAAGTCAGGACAGGAACTCAAGATAGGATTCTGGAGGCAGGAACTGATGCTGAGGCCATGGAGGAGTGCTTCTTATTGGCTTGCTTCCCATGACTTGCTCAGCCTGCTTTCTTATGTATTCCAGGACCACCATCCCAGGGATGGTACCACCCACAGTAATTTGGGCTCTCCAACATCAACCACCAATCTAGAAAACAAACTACAGGATTTCCTACAGGCCCACCTGATGGAGGCATTTTTTCTCAATTGAGATTACACCTTTGTCTATATGCATAGATTTGTGACAAGTTAACAAACATCAGCATAGAGATTAAATTAGAAGACATTAGTAAAAGGAAAACTTGGATATTTGCAAATACGTGTAAATTAAACAGTATGGACACATGTAATCCACTGTCAAAGGAGAAAAGAATAACAGTTGATTTCAATGTTTCTAAGAAAATGGAACCTGGCCAAATTTGTAGGATTTCATACATTTTATATAGAACTCATGGTAGCCAATGGACAATGTACAGTTGTCAATGTCTATATGACAGGACTGGAATATTGCGTGGTTAGCAATTTAAACACTAATCTCAATGTGGTCCATCATTAACACCCAATTAAGCCACATATTAAAGGATGCTATATTTGTCATAGTGTAGTAAAATTAAGAAAAATAAAGAAGGGAGAAAGTCAACAAAGTCAAAGCTGATTTTGTATAGAGATTAACATGAGGAAAAATTAAACCATATTGACAGAGTAGCAAATAAAATGAGAAATCAAAGCTTTATTAGTTTAAATTTGCTGAAATTTAAACTATAAGAAAGGTATTAACTAATCCTTTCGTTGTGTTTAGGCCACACAGTTCAAAAAAACACACTCCTGCAAGGCATGGAGAGATAGATAGATACATAGAAATATATATATATATATATATATATATATATATATATATATATATTCATTCTCCAAATAGATCTATAACATGAGAGAAACTGAGTTAGGGGGCTGAAGAAATGGCTCAGTGGTTAAGAGTACTAACTGCTCTTCCAGAATTCCCATCAACCATATGGTGGCTCACAACCATCTATAAGATCTGGTGTCCTCTTCTGGTGTGCAGGCATATATGCAGGCAGAACACTGAATATAATAAGTAATTAAATAAATCTTAAAAAGCACACAGTTAGAAATGTCTTTTTTTCCTAAAGCAATGTCAGGGATTAGATAATTAGTGGTAGTTAATACCTTGACTTCATGACCTTTTAATTTAATTTCAAAAAAAATTTGCCTTGTGTATATGTATGTTCATGCCATAGAGACCAGAAGATCAAGTGGGTGTTGGTCTTCTCCTTGTACCATGTGAGTCTTTGTGATGTAACTCAGGTCACTAGAGTTGGTAAGAAGCTTCATTGCTCACTGTGCCCACTCATCATCCCTGCTTCACAAACTCCTTCAAATGTCTCAAAGGAGAAAAGAAGTCTCAAATTTTCATATTACAGCAATAGTGTCCTGGCACAAAATGTTAACAAAGATATCCTCAGAAAATGATAATAAATGGTGTCTATTTATTATGAATATGATTAAATTTCCATGCAAAATTCTCAATCATATGCTAATAAGTTTCAGCCAACATAATTTAAAAATGAATGTGTATCATGGCTTAATTTGTTGAAATATATCAATTACTGTGCATTGGCTAAACCATAGGGAGTTATTTTGATAAAAGTTTATTGATTGGGACCATGGTTTTGTTTAGAAGTTTCCAGAAAGCAAAGAACATTCTCTAGATAGGAAAAGAAAGCACATTTAAATGTAAGTTTTAAAAATGTATCTGTTCTAGTCCAATGCAGAAAGTTTTTCAGGAGCCAGAATAGGAAATTTTCTGTTCAGAAAAATAAAAATATCCCTAGCACAGCAAATTCCGATTTCATGCTTACCAGGATGTAGCATGGACATTCAGCTTTGAAGTGAACAATGGAGAACTCTGGGAAGCCTCTGATGGTGTAAGAGAATAATAATAATACACATACACCCCAAACGTATTTGAATCTGTTATATGTGCAAAACCTACTTGATAAGAATTGTTTTTTGGTCTGTGAATTTACATTTTGGTGTTTACAGAGTGAAAACAGTGCAAAAATATTTATTTTTGTAATAGATGACCCATAGGGTTATTTCCAAGGTAATGAATTCTCCTCCAACAATGAAAGATGACATTTTATCAGGGGGCCTTTGCATATTCATATAGAAAGGGATTTGAGGACAGACACATTTCTGAAAATGCACAGTGAAGATGCACATTCTTGACCATGCTCAGTCCTTGGTTTCAGAAACAAAACAGGAATGATGCACGTTTAATCATGATTTCTTTAAAATTATGCATAATTTGTTTGAAAGCATAGCAACACCACTAGGCATGCTCAATTTTTCTCATAATATGCAGGCAGAAAGTAAATATGTCTGTGAACACACTCAAATTTTATTATAAAATTTTAGCTGAAAAAATATTTGGAAGTGATATTATTTTAGGATTTTGTCCCCAAAGGTTCTAGGGACAACCAGAACCATACAGCAGCCAATGTTTCCCACAGAAGAGGCCTGAGAATCTATTCTGAATTATACACATAGAACCAGAATTTTCAAAATAGTAGGCCTATGAGTATGAATATATTTTGTGTCACACCACATATGCCAACTGTACACGCTAATACACATTAAAATCAATATATCTAATTCTGTTTGAGCTGTGGAGAGAAAGTGCCATTATTGAGAAACTCTTGTAAAACAGACACAGTTAATATTGTCATTTTATAAGCTAATTGGCTTGTATGGCAGATAGATGAGTTTTATACTTTTTTATTGAAAATATATTCTTTTTCATGCAATACAATCTGATTATGGTTCCCCTCCACAACTCCTTAGAGATCCTCTCTACCTCTTCTCCCAGGTGTATGAGATCTAGATTTGAGAATTAAAACATTTACTCAACACAGAACCATATCAGAATGTGTGTTATTATCGAAATTTATCAGGCTTGCTTGTAATGATAAAATGCAAATATTAATTAATGCAACTTTGCAAAAATGCAAATAAAAATCTACAAATATGGATTTTCAACTCTTAGGAAATCCTTGAAAGCTTTTGCTGGCAAGTGTGCACAGAATTAAATAAAAACAAAGTAAATTATGAAGCAGTTTGGAAAGTGGTGTAAAATGATTTGACATCTTTAGAAAAAAATTAAAAACATAGTTGTGATACTAAATGAATGTTTAGTGAAGAATTAATCCTCACAACACATGGTCAATGGTGCCTGGGGAGGTTGGTTCCAGGTAATACAGAGACAATAGATTATAACAGGTTTCAGATTGAGTTAAATGCATATTATCTAGCCAGGTGGTGGGAGCACATGCATTTAATTCCAGCACTAATTCCAGCAGAAGCAGGGAGACTCTAAGCTCAAGGCCAACCTGCTTCAGGGAGGCCAGGGCTACACAGAGAAATCCTGTCTCAAAAAATCAAAACCAAGCCAAGCCAAACACCATATTAAGAAGCCAATTTTAGAGGGTTCTATGCTCATTTAAAATAGAAGATATCAGTGAACTATCTTGCCAAATTAGCTTTTATTGCTCCAAGATAAAATTGAAATATATAAAACAATTATGGAATGGGATAAATCATGACAGTATATAAAAGAAAGGTTCATAGTGATGTGGGGATGCTGAGGCTCAGATATAAGAGGAAGAATTTATTTTAATTGTATCTATATATGATTAACTGGGTTAATAAGCTATATATATATTATGTAGATAGATGAGTATTGATAGATGATATATAGATAGGCAGATGACATCGATATATAAGATAGACATGCATATACTTTAAATATCTATATATTTACAAACATAGATATTGATATATTTATAAAAAGTATATATGTTCATGTATCAATATAAATATTTCAGTTTGATATATACTGAAACATACTTTTTGATATATCTATCCATCCACCTATCCATATATCAACCATTTATTTATTTATTATCAATCTATTGATCTATCTATCTGTCTACCTATCTATCTATCTATCTATCTATCCATAGTGCTATAATCACATCTACTTGTAAGTCTGAGAATGTGAGATCATGGAGTTCAAGTCCTGGTAGTGTTGTAAAATAAGTTTCTGGGCACCTTAGTGAGGTTGTGTCACAACATAGAACATGACACACAGTAGATAGATGATAGATACTTACATAATAGATAAAGGAAAGATATAGCTGAAAGAAAGACTGATTAGATGATAGATGATAGATTGATATAGATGATGGATGAATAAGTGATATATTATAGATGGACATATGATAGAGAGTTAGATGCTAAGTCAATAGATGATAGATCAATTGATGATGATGGATAGATTGATAGAGTGATAAATGATAGATAGATGGTAGATTAGATAGATAAATAGATGCATGCATAGATGAAAGACTCGATAAACAGGTGATTGATACATATGCATTGTTATGGATGTCACACATAAGTCTACTCCTTATTGAGGAGCTATGAAGGGGTCATGACTTTTTCAGGAGGGGCAGTCAGTGATATTTCTTTTTTTTCACCTCTGATCCAATTTATAATTTATAATTGCCCACCTAAATATACAAAGCCCTGTATACATCCATCTCTTAAGAACATTCATAACAACCTATAAAGGCACAGTATGGAATCTTAACGTCAGCTTCCATGTTCTCTCAACCGCTATTCTCCCCATCTCCTCCTGTCTCTTCCTCCTTTCCATCCCAGTCTCCTCCCCTTCCCTCAAACTTTTCTCCTGCCCATCCTTCCTTCTCATCCAATGACAGGCCTCATCCTATCTTGTACCTGCCTCACCTGTGCCATCATCCCACATTTTACCCTTTTTGTCTAATTAACAAAAAACTTTTCTCTCAAATATACACTGAGCATAACTATTATCATTTTGTAATTAAAAGCATAAAATATATCTAACACCCATTCCAACACTTTATCAGTTAAACAGAATACTTAGTTATCCATTCCAGCTTAAGAAAGGCTTAAAAATCTATATTATATCCTGGCTAGCTTGTATACTATCTGATAACTATCTAATAAATATGTATTTTCAGAGTTAAACAGCCTGATGGGCTATGAGACTACAATCAGTCTTCAACCCCATCAGAATTCTGAGAATGGCCAAATATCTACACACATAGGAAGCATAAAACAACTTCCAGAACTGAGAGGTTGTAGAGACAAATCTCCACTAGCACTGTCCTCTGTTAGCAACATGTGAGTGCAAGTCTTCAGACTTCTGGTCCAAAATCAACTGACAGACTCTTGAAATGCAGATTTTTGAAGGGCCGATCACCCTGTCTTGGCAGAGTTTATCAGTCAACTATTCTGCATAATTTGTCCTTTTCTGGGCAGTATTAGTCTGCAGATGAAACAGGCAGTTTTGTTCAGTGGCTGCCTAGCCACGAAGTATTGCCTCACCTGGGGGTAGAGATGTTCAAATTCTTCATTAAACCCGCCGAAGGGGAACTGTTAGGAGCAGATATGTCTCAACAGAAGATAAATAATTTTAAATTTCAAATTTTGTGGATTTCTGACATTTTTGAAAAACATCTATCTGTATAAGGTAATCTGAACTGTTGTCTTTATATCTTAAATATTATCTTGAAAGTACTCTCAGAAACTCAGCCATGAATTTGCTATTTGGCCCTTAACTCATATATGTAATCAACTTAAAAGTTTGCAATGGCAGCAATAGAAGGACTATCTCTAAACCTTGCGCTTTTAAACTTTTTTGACAAATAAATTCTATACCAAAGCAAAGATATGATTTTAGCTTAGTTACTAAATGAGAGTATGACTGTATAACTCAATCTAGCTAATTCCTCCCTGTTAAATTACAACCATTACTAAATTCCTCATAAAAACAACTTTAGAATAACCACTTTCAGCCCCCCCCCCAAAGTCCAGGGAATTGGGGTGATGACTCCTGTATAACTTCTTCAAGCTGTACATGGGCATTGAGGTATTCTTGGAGGTAGGGGGTAGGAAGAATGAAGCAAATGCTGTAGTTGGATGTATCCTGACTGGACCCAGCTGAAACTCCTGGAGACCAGGAATCCAAGTAGGCACACTCTGTAAAATACAGCTCTCAAGACAAAAGTTTAGAATCAAGATATCTTTTTGTTGGATTCTCCTGAATTTAGTTTTTCAGGTGGTCTCTCTTTCTCAAATCTGATCAGTGAGGTTTCCAGAGCCTAATCACACTTTTTTAAAAACACAAGCTCTTTCTCCCAAAATACTGTGTTCCTTAGT
Organism: Rattus rattus; assembly: GCF_011064425.1. Lineage (NCBI taxonomy): Eukaryota > Metazoa > Chordata > Mammalia > Rodentia > Muridae > Rattus > Rattus rattus. The sequence continues at coordinate 37,627,147 of NC_046172.1, forward strand.
CTGTAACCAGAAAATCTTGTATCTTGCACTCTCTCCCAGAGTAATAATATAACCATAAAACTAAAAGTCACACCCATTATGAAGATTAAACAATTTAAAAAAAGAAAGTAAGCTAAACAATAGTGTTAAACAATGAGCCTGATAGGCTTTTGTAGTCTCTACTATCAAAATTACAACCATTCCTGTGAAGACCATGTTAGGAGAATCTGAGCTTCCTGTTGTGGTAAATAACAAAAGTAACCACAACCCCTCACTAGCTAGCATCAACGAGCCATATGGCCTTTAGTGGGATAATTCATAAAACAAACTAAACACCTTCTATCAATTCTAATATCAATAAGTAATTTATCAAATCAGGACTTTAACCCAAAATATATCCATCTGTTAAGCTCTCTACCCGGAGCCACAGATTTTTATTTAAACTTATTAACTTGTAAATATCACAATTCTCTACTTTGAGTCAGTGACTAATTTTTTTCCATCTAAATTCTGAACCATGGATGAAAATCCCCACGTGATTTGGGTAATCTCTGTACTCTCTTCTTCTTAAAACAAACTTAATCACCTTCTAATAATAACTGTCATTAAGAAGTAGCTTATCTAACTCCAAAATTCCCATGGAGCCTATGTTAAAAGGAACATGAGTATCCTGAAAGACTTTCTAAACAACTTTCTTTAAAAAGCAGCTTTAAATCTCTACTCTCCTAGTGGCCATTACTTATCACACAGCAGGGGACCTACAGCCTGCCAGCCCAGGCTGCTTCTGTGTTTCTTTGTTTAAATTCCTATGCTTGAGACATCATGTGACTCAACATGGCTCTGACCTCCTCTTTCTTAGAAAATAAAACTTTCTCTCAAATCTTAGGATTACTAGTGGATTCTTGCCAATCACACTATTTCGCCATCTGCTGTAAAATTATACAAACAGGCTGTCTTTTTTCCCCACTAGGTCGGGCAGTCAACAAAGCCTCTAACCCCCTCTCATCTATCCCATATCACACTGCTGAAGGCCTCTCTTTGCATCTTGTAATACTCTCTCTACCCATCCAGTTACCAAGGCAGGTTTCTATGCCAGAAATATACCTTCCAACTCAGTGGTGGCTTAGTGTCCTAGCTGCCACATACTCTCTTAAACTCAAATCACCACATGAAAGAACACAACCCAATAACCTCTGATCCAATTTATAAGATATAATTGCCCACTTAAACATACAAAGCCCTGTACACATCCATCCCTTAAGAACATTCATAACAACCTGTAAAGGTACAGCGTGGAATCTTAACATCTGCCTCCATGTTCTCTCTACTGCTACTCTCCCTCTCTCCACCTGTAGTGATATTTCTTAATGGTATGGCACAGAGTAGACCCACATACCTCAGTTTCTGCCCCACTATGATGGCTGTCCACCATCTTAAATCATGAGTGAATCAGCACTTCCTCCCTCAAACTGTTTCTGTCAAGTAGCTGGTCAAGAGAAACTAACATGCCATACATGAACCTATCTATTGGAATCCTGTGTGATCAATACAACCAATTAAATATATTTTCAAAAAAAGAGGAAAACATATAGTGTAAAATTTATGCACATCTCTGGTTTGTTGAGAAAAAGAACAACATGATGTCAAAAAGTTACATGCTGTCTGAGTAATCTTTTACAGTCTGGCATTTGGACACATCTGTAATAGAGATTTCTTTTTGAGGTAATTAACTCTTTTTTGCATTTAGGAAAGTTTTTGTTATTGTGCATGTTTAGGGGTGGGCATACCACAGCCAGAAAGGTGTGGATTTCAGGGGACAATTTTGCAGATTCTGTTCTCCCCTGTCCCTCACTTACTTGTGTCCCAGGAATTAAATTCAGATCCCTAGAGTTGTGTGGACAGATGGGCCATCTCACTGGTATACTTCAGAAATTAAATATTCCAGGTGTATGTATTTTCAGTAAACATACATTTTTATGTGTGCATATACATGGATATCCATAGATGATTGAATTTATGCTAAGTGTCTTCCTTTATCATTATTCATATTAATTTATTTTTTGTTGTTTTGAGACAGAGTTTCCCTGTGTAGCCCTGGTTATCATGGAGCTTACTCTAGATCAGGCTGGCCTGGAACTCAGAGATCTGCCTTCCAAGATCTGGGATTAAAAGTATGTGTTAACTGCTCATGTTAATTTTTTTAATGGATAGATGGGTAGATAGATGGTGATAGACAGACAACAGATATATATATATATATATATATATATATATATATATATATATATATAGTATACGATGGATAAACAAATGATGTATTGATTGATATAGTGGCTATTACTGGTTGTCAACTTGACTATATCTAGAATGAACTACAATCCAGAATTGGAAGGCTCATCTGTGATTCTGATCTTGAGGCTAGGAGATACAAGTTTCTAACCTGGATCTTTGCATGGAGATCTTGAGACATAGTGGCAAGGAATCGCTGCTAAGTCTAAGACAAGGAGATCTTTGAGTTCAAGGTCATCTGGGACAAAACAAGTCCCAGATCCAGGTGTGATGGTACACACTTTTAATTTGGGCCACACCTTTTATTGGAGACCCATATAAGGACATTGGAAGAAGGAAGATTCTTCTTCACCTGCTTGTCTTATGGAACTGAGCAACTGCTAGACCCTTGGACTTCCATTCACAGCTGCTGCTGACCATTGTTGGGGAGTCGGACTAAAGACTGTAAGTCATCAACAAATTCCCTTACTATATAGAGACTACCCAAAAGTTCTGTGACTCTAGAGAGCCCTGACTAATACAGTGGATGATGGATAAATATGTGATAGATACATCTATATAAAGATAGAAGATAGATATATAATAGATGATGGATAGATATATGATGGATACATAGATGATGAATTTCTAGATGATAGACAGGTAATAGATGCATATATATGTATATACTGTTGGTATTGCATAATTTTATGCCATCTTGACACAAGCTGTAATCATATGAGAGAAAAGAACCTCAATTAAGAAAGTGCCACCATAAGATTGGATTGTAGGCAAGCCTGTAGGACATTTTTTAAATTAGTGATTGATGGGTGAAGGACCAGCTCATTATGGGTGGTTCTATCCTTGGGCTGATAATCTAGGGTTCTTTAAGAATGCAAGTTGAGGACACTGACGGAACCTGAAGGGACTGATCGGATAAACAGTTCTCTGGACCCGAATCCCGTGGGAGGGAGAGCTAAACCTTCAGAGAGGCAGACACGCCTGGGAAACCAGAAGAGACTACACTCTGCCCACATCTCTGAATCCAGAGGAAAACACCAAACGCCATATGGGACTCTGGTTCACGGGGTCTCCCGGAGAGGGCGGCGCCAGTCCTCCTGGTTGCTGCCCCCTCGGAGAGCTCATAAGCAACACCCACAAGCAAACTTGAGCCTCGGGACCACAGGTAAGATCAACTTTTCTGCTGCAAGCGACCTGACTGGTGGCCTCGGGACACACAGAGGCAAAATTCCTCTAGGACCGGACACTTCCGGTTTTTAGCGGGAGTCCCAATCTCTCGCTCCCTGCCTCCAGCTCACTGCTCCCAAACCCCATGGGAGAGAGAGCTCACCGCCCGGACAAGTGGGCACTCCTGAGACTGCAGAGCAGAAGAGACCACCAACACTGCCCACCCCTGCCCACATCCCTGGCCCAAGAGGAAACTGTATACGGCCTCTGGGTTCCCATAGATGAGGGCCCAGGAGCAGCAGGTCCGCTGCATATGAGACACCGCCGGAACCTGAAGGGACAGACTGGATAAACAGTGCTCTGCACCCAAATCCTGTGGGAGGGAGAGCTAAACCTTCAGAGAGGCAGACATGCCTGGGAAACCAGAAGAGACTACACTCTGCCCACATCTCTGACTCCAGAGGAAAACACTAAACGCCATCTGGGACTCTGGTGCACGGGGGCTCCCAGAAAGGGCGGAACAGGCCCTCCTGGTTGCTACCCCCGAGGAGAGCTCATAAGCAACACGCCAAGAGCAAACTTGAGCCTCAGGACCACAGGTAAGACCAACTTTTCTGCTCCAAGTGACCTGCCTGGTGAACTTAGGGCACAGGCCCACAGGAACAGCTGAAGACCTGTAGATAGGAAAAACTACACGCCCGAAAGCAGAACACTCTGTCCCCATAACTGGCTGAAAGAAAACAGGAAAACAGGTCTATAGCACTCCTGACACACAGGCTTATAGGACAGTCTAGCCACTGTCAGAAATAGCAGAACAAAGTAACACTAGAGATAATCTGATGGCGAGAGGCAAGCGCAGGAACCCAAGCAACAGAAACCAAGACTACATGGCATCATCGGAGCACAATTCTCCCACCAAAGCAAACACGGAATATCCAAACACACCAGAAAAGCAAGATCTAGTTTCAAAATCATATTTGATCATGATGCTGGAGGACTTCAAGAAAGACATGAAGAACTCCCTTAGAGAAATGCAGGAAAACATAAAAAAACAAGTAGAAGCCTACAGAGAGGAATCACAAAAATCCCTGAAAGAATTCCAGGAAAGCACAATCAAACAGTTGACGGAATTAAAAATGGAAATAGAAGCAATCAAGAGAGAACACATGGAAACAACCCTGGATATAGAAAACCAAAGGAAGACACAGGGAGCTATAGATACAAGCATCACCAACAGAATACAAGAGATAGAGGAGAGAATCTCAGGAGCAGAAGATTCCATAGAAATCATCGACTCAACTGTCAAAGATAATGTAAAACGGAAAAAGCTACTGGTCCAAAACATACAGGAAATCCAGGACTCAACGAGAAGATCAAACCTAAGGATAATAGGTATAGAAGAGAGTGAAGACTCCCAGCTCAAAGGACCAGTACATATCTTCAACAAATTGGACCAGAAAAGAAACACCTCCAGTCACATAATAATCAAAACACCAAACGCACAAAATAAAGAAAGAATATTAAAAGCAGTAAGGAAAAAGGTCAAGTAACATATAAAGGCAGACCTATCAGAATCACACCAGACTTTTTGCCAGAAACTATGAAGGCCAGAAGATCCTGGACTGATGTCATACAGACCCTAAGAGAACACAAATGCCAGCCCAGGTTACTGTATCCTGCAATACTCTCAATCAACATAGATGGAGAAACCAAGATATTCCATGACAAAACCAAATTTACACAATATCTTTCTACAAATCCAGCACTACAAAGGATAATAAATGGTAAAACCCAACATAAGGAGGCAAGCTACACCCTAGAAAAAGCAAGAAACTAATCGTCTTGGCAACAAAACAAAGAGAAGAAAAGCACAGAAACATAATCTCACCTCCAAATACAAAGATAACAGGAACCAACAACAACTATTCCTTCATATTTCTCAACATTAATGGACTCAATTCCCTAATAAAAAGACAAAGATTAACACAATGGATAGGTAATAAGGACCCTGCATTCTGCTGCCTACAGGAAACACATCTCAGAGACAAAGACAGACACTACCTCAGAGTGAAAGGCTGGAAAAGAACTTTCCAAGCAAATGATCTGAAGAAGCAAGCTGGAGTAGCCATTCTAATATCAAATAAAATCAATTTTCAACTAAAAGTCATCAAAAAAGATAAGGAAGGACACTCCATATTCATCAAAGGAAAAATCCACCAAGATGAACTCTCAATCCTAAATATCTATGCCCCAAATACAAGGGCACCTACTTACTGAAGCTCAAAACACACATTGCACCTCACACAATAATAGGAGGAGATTTCAACACCCCACTCTCATCAATGGACAGATCATGGAAACAGAAATTAAACAGAGACGTAGACAGACTAAGAGAAGTCATGTGCCAAATGGACTTAACAGATATTTATAGAACATTCTATCCTAAAGCAAAAGGATATACCTTCTTCTCAGCTCCTCATGGTACTTTCTCCAAAATTGACCATACAATTGGTCAAGAAACGGGCCTCAAAGATTAAAACAACACAGAAGGAACACCCATTCAGAGCCTGCCCCATAGGTGGCCCATACATATACAGCCATCCAATTAGACAAGATGGATGAAGCAAAGAAGTGCAGGCTGACAGGAGCCGGATGTAGATCTCTCCTGAGAGACACAGCCAGAATACAGCAAATACAGAGGCAAATGCCAGCAGCAAACGACTGAACTGAGAATGGGACCCCCGTTGAAGGAATCAGAGAAAGAACTGGAAGAGCTTGAAGGAGCTCGAGACCCCTTATGAACAACAATGCCAAGCAACCAGAGCTTCCAGGGACCAGGTTTACTACCTAAAGACTATACATGGACTGACCCTGGACTCTGACCTCATAGGTAGCAAATGAATATCCTAGTAAGATCACCAGTGGAAGGAAGCCCTTATGTCCACTAAGACCAAACCCCAGTGAACGCGGATTGTTGGGGTGAGGGCGGCAATGGGGGAGGATGGGGAGGGAACACCATAAAGAAGGGGAGGGGAGTGATTAGGGGGATGTTTGCCCTGAAACCAAGAAAGGGAATAACACTCGAAATGTATATAAGAAATACTCATGTTAATAAAAAAAAAAAAAAAAAGAAACGGGCCTCAACAGGTACAGAAAGATAGAAATAATCCCATGAGTGCTATCAGACCACCACGGCCTAAAGCTGGTCTTCAATAACAATAAGGGAAGACCGCCCACATATACGTGGAAGTTGAACAATGCTCTACTCAATGATAACCTGGTCAAGGAAGAAATAAAGAAAGAAATTAAAGACTTCTTAGAATTTAATGAAAATGAAGGTACAACATACCCAAACTTATGGGACACAATGAAAGCTGTGCTAAGAGGAAAACTCATAGCTCTGAGTGCCTGCAGAAAGAAACAGGAGAGAGCATATGTCAGCAGCTTGACAGCACACCTAAAATCTCTGGAACAAAAAGAAGCAAATACACCCAGGAGGAGTAGAAGGCAGGAAATAATCAAACTCAGAGCTGAAATCAGCCAAGTAGAAACAAAAAGGACCATAGAAAGAATCAACAGAACCAAAAGTTGGTTCTTTGAGAAAATGAACAAGATAGATAAACCCTTAGCCAGACTAATGAGAGGACACAGAGAGTGTGTCCAAATTAACAAAATCAGAAATGAAAAGGGAGGCATAACTACAGAATCAGAGGAAATTTAAAAAACCATCAGGTCTTACTATAAAAGCCTATATTCAACAAAACTTGAAAATCTGCAGGAAATGGACAATTTCCTAGACAGATACCAGGTACCGAAATTAAATCAGGAACAAATAAACCAGTTAAACAACCCCATAACTCCTAAGGAAATAGAAGCAGTCATTAAAGGTCTCCCAACCAAAAAGAGCCCAGGTCCCGACGGGTTTAGTGCAGAATTCTATCAGACCTTCATAAAAGACCTCATACCAATACTATCAAAACTATTCCACAAAATTGAAACAGATGGAGCACTACCAAATTCCTTCTATGAAGCCACAATTAGTCTTATACCTAAACCACACAAAGACCCAACAAAGAAAGAGAACTTCAGACCAATTTTCCTTATGAATATCGACGCAAAAATACTCAATAAAATTCTGACAAACCGAATACAAGAGCACATCAAAACAATCATCCAACGTGATCAAGTAGGCTTCATCCCAGGCATGCAGGGATGGTTTAATATACGGAAAACCATCAACGTGATCCATTATATAAACAAACTGAAAGAACAAAACCACATGATCATTTCATTAGATGCTGAGAAAGCATTTGACAAAATTCAACACCCCTTCATGATAAAAGTCCTGGAAAGAATAGGAATTCAAGGCCCATACCTAAACATAGTAAAAGCCATATACAGCAAACCAGTAGCTAGATTAAACTAAATGGAGAGAAACTTGAAGCAATCCCACTGAAATCAGGGACTGGACAAGGCTGCCCACTCTCTCCTACTTATTCAATATATAGTTCTTGAAGTTCTAGCCAGAACAATCAGACAACAAAAGGAGATCAAGGAGATACAGATCGGAAAAGAAGAAGACAAAATATCACTATTTGCAGATGATATGATAGTATATTTAAGTGATCCCAAAAGTTCCACCAGAGAACTACTAAAGCTGATAAACAACTTCAGCAAAGTGGCTGGGTATAAAATTAACTCAAATAAATCAGTAGCCTTCCTCTACACAAAAGAGAAACAGGCCGAGAAAGAAATTAGGGAAATGACACCCTTCATAATAGATCCAAATAATATAAAGTACCTTGGTGTGACTTTAACCAAGCAAGTAATAGATCTGTACAATAAGAACTTCAAGACTCTGAAGAAAGAAATTGAGGAAGACCTCAGACGATGGAAAGATCTCCCATGCTCATGGATTGGCAGGATTAATATAGTAAAAATGGCCATTTTACCAAAAGCAATCTACAGATTCAATGCAATCCCCATCAAAATACCAATCCAATTCTTCAAAGAGTTAGACAGAGCAATTTGCAAATTCATCTGGAATAACAAAAAACCCAGGATAGCTAAAACTATCCTCAACAATAAAAGGACTTCAGGGGGAATCACTATCCCTGAACTCAAGCAGTATTACAGAGCAATAGTGATAAAAACTGCATGGTATTGGTACAGAGACAGATAGCTAGACCAATGGAACAGAATTGAAGGCCCAGAAATGAACCCACACACCTATGGGCACTTGATTTTTGACAAAGGAGGCAAAACCATCCAATGGAAAAAAGATAGCATTTTCAGCAAATGGTGCTGGTTCAACTGGAGGTCAACATGTAGAAGAATGCAAATCGATGCATGCTTATCACCCCGTACAAAGTTTAAGTCCAAGTGGATCAATGACCTCCACATCAAACCAGATACACTCAAACTAATAGAAGAAAAACTAGGGCAGCATCTCGAACACATGGGCACTGGAAAATATTTCCTGAACAAAACACCAATGGCTTATGCTCTAAGATCAAGAATCGACAAATGGGATCTCATAAAACTGCAAAGCTTCTGTAAGGCAAAGGACATTGTGGTTAGGACAAAACGGCAACCAACAGATTGGGAAAAGATCTTTACCAATCCTACAACAGATAGAGGCCTTATATTCAAAATATACAAAGAACTCAAGAAATTAGACCGCAGGGAGCCAAATAACCCTATTAAAAATGGGGTTCAGAGCTAAACAAAGTATTCACAGCTGAGGAATGCCGAATGGCTTATTGAGAAACACTTAAAGAAATGTTCAACATCTTGAAGTCATAAGAAAATGCAAATCAAAAACAACCCTGAGATTTCACCTCACACCAGTGAGAATGGCTAAGATCAAAAACTCAGGTGACAGCAAATGCTGGCGAGGATGCGGAGAAAGAGGAACACTCCTCCATTGTTGGTGGGATTTCAGACTGATACAACCATTCTGGAAATCAGTCTGGAGGTTCCTCAGAAAATTGGACATTGAACTGCCTGAGGATCCAGCTATACCTCTCTTGGGCATATACCCAAAAGATGCCCCAAAATATATAAAAGACGCGTGCCCCACTATGTTCATAGCAACCTTATTTATAATAGCCAGAAGCTGGAAAGAACCCCGATGCCCTTCAACAGAGGAATGGATACAGAAAATGTGGTACATCTACACAATGGAATATTACTCAGCTATCAAAAACAATGCCTTAATGTAATTCATAGACAAACGGTTGGAACTGGAAAATATCATCCTGAGTTAGGTATCCCAATCACAGAAAAACACACATGGTATGCACTCATTGATAAGTGGCTATTAGCCCTAATGCTTGAATTACCCTAGATGCATAGAACACATGAAACTCAAGACGGATGATCAAAATGTGAATGTTTCATTCCTTTTTTAAAAGGGGAAGAAGAATACCCTTGGCAGGGAATAGAGAGGCAAAGATTAAAACAGACACAGAAGGAACACCCATTCAGAGCCTGCCCCACAGGTGGCCCATACATATACAGCCATCCAATTAGACAAGATGGATGAAGCAAAGAAGTGCAGGCTGACAGGAGCCGGATGTAGATCTCTCCTTAGAGACACAGCCAGAATACAGCAAATACAGAGGCAAATGCCAGCAGCAAACCACTGAACTGAGAACAGGACCCCCGTTGAAGGAATCAGAGAAAGAACTGGAAGAGCTCGAAGGGGCTCGAGACCCCTTATGAACAACAATGCCAAGCAACCAGAGCTTCCAGGGACTAAGCCACTACCTAAAGACTATACATTGACTGACCCTGGACTCTGACCTCATAGGTAGCAATGAATATCCTAGTAAGATCACCAGTGGAAGGGGTTGAAGCCCTTATGTCCTGCTAAGACCAAACCCCCAGTGAACGTGATTGTTGGGGTGAGGGCGGCAATGGGGGGAGGATGGGGAGGGGAACACCCATAAAGAAGGGGAGGAGAAGGGGTTAGGGGGATGTTGGCCTGGAAACCGGTAAAGGGAATAACACTCGAAATGTAAATAAGAAATCCTTCAGTTAATAAAAAAAAGTAATAAAATAAAAAGAATGCAAGTTGAACAAGCCATGAGTAATAAGCCAGTAAGCAACACCCCTTCATGGCTACTGCATCAGCTATTACCTCTGGCTTCTTACCCTGTATGAGTTTCTGCCCTGACTTTCTTCAATGAGAAATAGTGCTGTGGAAGTGTAAGCCCAATAAACCCTTTTCTCCCCAGTTTGATTTTTTGGTCATGGTTTCTCCTCACAGCAATAGAAACACTAACAAGACAACTATATAACACTTGAACCACCCCAAATAAATTTGATCTATCTCTCTGAAGCTGGTTTCTGTGTATTGTTATTACCATACATACTCACAAGGCTTCCAACCCCCTGCTCCTCCCTCATTGTCTTTGCTCCACTTGTCCTCATAGACCAATATAGGTCAAAAATCCTGGGCACAGGAAGGGTCACACAATGTCAGAGGTTTAATCCATTATTTGTCATGGTGACCTATGCCGAAGAAGTCAAGATTTTTTACATCTGAATCAACAGGTAGCAGGATGAGGAACCACTGGCTCTGGCTTGGGCTTTTGAAACCACAAAGCTCATACTCAGTGACACACTTCCTCCAAGTCCACATCTCCTTATCCTTTCAAATAGTACTACTCCTTAGTGATCAAACATTCAAATCTATGTGCATATGGAGGTCATTGTCATTCAAGTCTCTCTCTCTCTCTCTCTCTCTCTCTCTCTCTCACACACACACACACACACACACACAAATATAATGGGTGATCAAATGATAGGTGGATAAATACATGTCGAAACATGATGCAAAAACCCCAGTGTCATTACATTCATCTCGCCACAAAAACAAGTTTCTCTGTGAACAGTTGAGCATGATCCTGGTCCAGAGATGCAAATATCAATATTTAGAAGGCATTATGAAATCATGATCATAGAAGAAAACATTAGCAGGGAAAAGAATAAAGTAAACAAATCAAAGCAATTCAAAGACTACATATTAATTCTTCCTGTGACATTTCCTATTTTTAAAATATGTATTTGTGTGTGGTTTGAGTATATATGTATGTATATTTACATGAATTTTATATGTGCATAGGTATGTAGGAGTGGTCCTTCAACTTTAAGAAATGATTTGTGGGGGTTGGGGATTTGGCTCAGTGGTAGAGCGCTTGCCCGAGGAAGCGCAAGGTCTGGAATTGATCCCCAGCCCCGAAAAAAAAAAAAAAAAGAAAAAAAAAAAAAAAAAGAAATGATTTGTGATTTAAGCTCTTCAACATTACTCTGTGTCTTAGGGTTTCTATTGCTTTTATGAACTCCATGGCCAAAAGTACCTTGGGAAGAAAAGGGTTTATTTCATCTGACAGCTTGTAGTCCATCACCTGGAGAAGTCAAGGCAGAGACCTGGAGGCAGAAACTGATACAGAGGCCATGAAGGAGTTCTGCTTACTGTCTGACTCCTCATGGTTTGCTCAGCAGTGTTTTCTACAGTGAGTTGGAGCTGCCACTGCATTGATCACCAACCAAGGAATGCCCCACAGTTGAACTTGCTGGAAGTATTTTCTTGAGCATCTTCCCCAGATGACTATGGCTTGTGTCAAGTTGACAAACTACCAGTACACAAAGTTTTAATGCTCACTTTAAACAACCAATATAATAATTTACCCTCCTTTCTAAAGTCTGTGACATGCCAGAATGACAAGACTCTTTGGTGTATGGTGTGTGTGAGTGTGTGTTTGTGTGTGTGTGTGTGTGTGTGTGTGTGTGTAGTTTTGCACCTGTGTTTGTGGATGCACATGTGTGCTTGTGAATGTTGAAGGTCACAGGATGATGTCAGGTGCCATCCTTCATGCATATCTGCATTATTTGAGTTTATTATTTTTCATTTTATGTGCATTGGTGTTTTGCTTGCATGTTTGTCCACATACATGTTAGATCTCTGGGAACTGCAGTTACATATAGTTGTGAGCTACCATTTGGGTGTTAGGAATCCAACCCAAGTCCTCTGGAAGAGTGCTGGTGCTCTTGACCACTGAGCCGTCTGTCATGTCCCCTGCCTTATTTTTTTTGAGATGGTCTCTCACTGACCTGTAGTATTTCAGGTAGTCTAGCCTGGCTCCTAGCGACATCAGAGGATTATCTGTTTCTACCTCCTTCAGTGGTACTGAAATTACAGGCATGGGTCACCATGCCTGGCTTTTCATGTGGATTCTAATAATTGAACAGACATTTAAAATTTATGTTTACATGGCAAATACTTTAACAACTAAGCTTTACCCAAGCTCCTCAAATTATCATTAATAAAATTATCTGATATTATTAACCCATACTTGCATTCAAATATATTTTTACAAAGATGTGTGTGTGTGTGTGTGTGTGTGTGTGTGTGTGTGTGTGTGTAAAATCTGTGTGCACTGCTCAAGGAGTCCAGGAGAGGGTGTCAAGTGCCCTGGAGATGCAGTTATGAGCTGCCTGATGGGTTGCTAAGAATTTAACTCAGGTCTTCTGAAAGAGCAGCAAGCACTGTTAACCTTTGAGCAACCCTCCAACCCTCCTCTTCTTTTAAAAAAGTCAAATAGATATTTATGTGCATTGCACTTTAGTTTCCTTTCTTCAAAGACACGTATGCAAGTGAAATAAATTTATTTAAACATTCAAAGATGCACTAATACAAATTAGAACATGGGAAAGTATGAATGAAAGAGAAAGTATGGAGACAAGAATTGTAATTTGCAGCAAATAGGAAGATATGATCTGAAAGAAAAGATTGCTTCATCTTCATATTGATGTTTCAGGTTCCAGGAAGAATATAGTGGAAAATTCCTGATGTCATCTGTAATGTTGGGAACAGAATTATTTCATATATTTAGGATAGTAACACATGATATTTGATGAGAGTGGAAAATAAAACAAACACAAGCCATTAAAGAGGCAAACAATGACAAGATGTATCATGCCTAAACATTTTACAAGATTTTGTATGTTTGGGAATATACATAAACTTTGTATGGAAATTTTCCATATATGGAAAATTTTAATATGACTAACGATCTTATATCAAGACCTAAATTGGTATTTTTTTAGAACTTACCTGTTTATTTGATGATGTAGTTTCTATGAATCTAAACTAAAATTATATATATTTTTTTGTTTCAAGGTACTTTCACATTGGACTTTACCAAGCCCCATGCATCCTATAGCCAGAGTCTTTCTCCAGTCCAATATAGTAGCTGAATCCCAGAGAGAGACTAGGGGTAGAACTTGCTGCCCTCAATACCAGAAAATGCCACCTCCACACTAGTAAGAATTAGTCCCCTTATGAATATTTGTCAATGTCTCCACTGAAAGAAGGAAAATGACCTAACATAAAAATGGTAATTCCATAAATAGACAGAATTGTAAAAAGTGGACTTCAAGATACAGAGAAATGAACCTGGGCCCTTTCCTGTCACCATGCAAAAAATTCAACTGCAAATGGATCAAGGACTATGTCATGAGACCTGGTAGTCTGAAGCTGATAGAGGAGAAAACAAGGAGTGAATGTTGCCCATAGACACAGGTATGGATTTAGATATGGGTTCTCTGAATAAGATTCTTGTAGCAAGAAAGTAAGACCAACACTGGTCAGATATCATGGAATTAAAAACTACAGCAAAAGAAGCTGTCAATTAAATTCACAGATATCTCAGGGAATGGAGATCTTTGCCAGCTATACATGTGATAAAAGATTAGTGTCTAAAATATACAAAGAACTTAAAACAAAACAAAATGAAAAACAAAAACTATGAACATCAAATAAACCCAAAAATTAAAAAAGAATTCCCATGTGACTCAGTTACACTTTTTCTTGATATGTACCCAAATGGCTTTATATCCTATTACAGAGACCCTTGAATGTCCATGCTCATTGCAGCTAAGTTCATAATAGTTAAAAATGAACTTGACTTAACTGCTCATCAACCAATGAATGGATCAGGAAAATGTAATATATAAGAGAATATTGCTCAACCAAATGAAATATGAAATTTCCAAGTAAATAGAAGGAACTGGAAATTATTGTACTCAATGAGATCACCCAGGTTCAGAAAGACAAACTCTGTGCATTCTACCTTACATGTAGATCTTAGATTTGAATCTTTTATTTTGTATGTGTAATATGGAGTATGTGAGAAAACCAGGTAATTAGAAACCAGTTTGAATTGGGTCCATCAAGGGAGTGGATCCATCAAGTGAAATGCCATTAAAACAAAGAATAAAGAAGAATAGTGGGGACAGGAAGTTTCAATCATGGAGTTGGATGTGGAATGAGGAAATCAGGGTGTGGTGGATGGCTTAACCAGATGAAGGGTAATTAAAGACTCATATGGAAGCCTATGATTGTGAGATTAAAATATAATTAGGTAGGTGATATAGTTAGGTACTGGTGACAGGGAAGATTAGAGGGGTAAAGCTGTGGGTTAAGGAGCAGGTGTGGATGTGGTTTGGTATAAGGAAGAGGGGTAGTTAACTAAAACTGAAGGTGTATGAAGAAGTCTTACAGAAATACACTATACAAAGGGCTGCAAATTGAGATGGATGAAGTAAAAATATCAGTATTTACAGATGATAGAATAGTATATATAAACAACTCCAAAAATTCTACCTGAGACCTCCTATAGCTGATAAGCAACTTCAGCAAAGTGGCTGTATATAAAGTTAAGTCAAACAAATAAGTAGCCTTTCTCTACTCAAAGGATAAAAGGTCTGAGAAAAGAAATTAGGGAATCAAGCCCCTTCGCAATAGTCCCAAATAATATAAAATCCCTCAGTGTGACTTTAACCAAGCAAGTGAAAGATCTGTATGACATGAACTTCAAGCCTCTGAAGAAAGAAATTGAAGATCTCAGAAGATGGAAAGACCTCCCATGCTCATGGATTGACAGGATTAATATAGTAAAAAATGGCCATTTTGCTAAAAGCAATCTACAGATTCAATGCAATCCCCATCAAAAATCCAACTCAATTCTTCATAGAGTTAAAAAGAGCAATTCTGAAATTCATCTGGAATAACAAAAACCCAGAGTAGCGAAAAACTATTCTCAACAATAAAAGAACTTCTGAGGGAATCACCATCCCTGACTTCAAACTGTATTACAGAGCAATAGTGATAAAAACTGTATGGTATTGGTACAAAAACTGGCAGGTAGATCAAGGGAATAGAATTGAAGACCCAGAAATGAACCCACACACGTATGGATCTTTGACAAAGGAGCTAAAACCATCCAGTGGAAAAAAGAGAATTTTCAACAAATGGTGCTGGTTCAACTGGAGGTCAGCATGTACAAGAATGCAAATTGATCCATTCTTATCTTCTTGTACAAAACTCAAGTCCAAGTGGATCAAGGACCAGGTAAAACTAGACATGGTGAATCTAATGGAAGAGAAAGTGGGGAAGAGCCTCGAATACATGGGCACAGGGGAAAACTTCCTGAACAGAACACCAATGGCTTATGCTTTAAGAGCAACAATCAGGGTAGGGGATTTAGCTCAGGGGTAGAGCGCTTGCTAGCAAGCGCAAGGCCCTGGGTTCGGTCCTCAGCTCCGAAAAAAAAAAAAAAAAAGAAGAGCAACAATTAACAAATGGGACCTCATAAAATTGAAAACTTTCTGTAAAGCAAAGGACACTGTCAATAGGACAAAATGGCAATCCACAGATTGGCAAAAGATCATTACCAACCCTATATCTGATAGAGGTCTAGTATCTAAAATATACAAAGAACTCAATAAGTTAGACTTCAGAGAGCCAAATAACCGTATTGAAAATGGAGTACAGAGCTAAATAAATAGAGAATTCTCAACCAAGGAATCTCAAATGGCTTGAGAAGTGGTGGTACCCCATGCCTAAAGTCATCAGGGAAATGCAAATCAAAATGATCCTGAGATTCTGCTTTACACCAGTCAGAATGGCTAAGACCAAAAACGCAGGTGACAGCAGACATCAGCCAGGATGTGGAGAAAGAGGAACACTTCTCCATTGTTGGTGCGATTGTAAGCTGGTTCAACCACTCTGGAAATCAGTCTGGTGGTTCCTCAGAAAATTGGACATAGTACTACCGAAGACCCAGATATACCACTCCTGGGCATATACGCAAAATATGCTCCAACATACAACAACCCGGACATATGCTCCACTATGTTCATAGTAGCCTTCTTTGTAATAGCCAGAAGCTGGAAAGAACCCAGATGTCCCTCAACAGAAGAATGTATAAGAAACTCTGGTACATCTACACAATGGAGCACTACTCAGCTATCAAAAATAATGACTTCATGAAATTCATAGGCAAATGGATGGAACTAGCAAATACCATCCTGACTATGGTAACCCAGTCAAAAGAATGCACATGGTATGTACTCACTGATAATGAGCCCAAAATCTCACAATGCCCATAATCCATCCCACAGACCATATGGAGCATAGAAAGAAGGAAGACTAGGGTGTGGATGCTTCAGTCCTGCATTGAGCAGGGAACCAGATGATTGTGGGAGGTGGAGGGATAGGGGGGCCAGGGAGTGAGAAAGGAGGGGAAGGAAATAAGGGTGGCAGTAGCAGGAACTGGAGGAAATGTTAGAGAGTTACAGAGGGTCAGGAAATCGAACAAAAATGTATAGCAGTGGGGAGGAGGAACGGGGGATTGCCACCGGAGGGTCCCAGACTCCAGGGAAATGTGAGGCTCCCAGGACCCAATGGGGATGACTTTAGCTGAAATGCACAGAGAAGGGGGAGATAGAACCTGTTGAGACCTCCTCCAGCAGATAGGTACCCCTCATCTCAAAGTTTTTAACTCAGAAATATTTCTGTCCAAAGAAGAACAGGGCCAAAAAATGGAACAGAGACTGAAGGGTCTGCCCCACCTGGGTATCCATCATGTCTGTAGACACCAAACCTAACACTGTTTCTATGGTCAGGAGGCGATTGCTGACAGCAACCTTGTGTGACTGGTGGTTCCTGAGTAAGTTTGGCCATCAATGGACCAATGTAGATGTGGATGCTTGAAGTCAGTCATCAGACTGAGCCCAGGGAACCTAATGTGGGAGCTGGCAGAATGACTGGAGGAGTAGAGGGGTATTGCAACCCCATTGAAAGAACAATATAGACTTGCCTGACCACACAGTTTTCTCAGAGTCTAGACCACCAACCAAAGTATGTATATATGTATGCATGTATATATATATATATATATATATATATATATATATATATATATATATATATATATCTCAAATGATGGCCTTGCCTGACAGCAATGGGAAAGGAGGCCCTTGGCCCTGGGGAGGCTTGATGCCCTAGCATAGGGGGATGCTGGAGCAGTGGAGCAGGAGAGTGTGGGTGGGTGGGGGAGCACTTTAATACAGGTAAAGGGGATGGGGAAGGGCAGATGTGGGATGGAGGTTTGGTGGAGAGGATAAGTGGGAAGTGGGATATCATTTGAGATGTAAATGAATGGAATGAGTAAGAAAATTAAAAAAAAGTATTAAAAGGTTTCAGCAGAGGATTTCTGCAATTGTACATTGCTGTTCTCAGAAGACACGATTTATTCAGTGAAATTCTAATTCTTAGGCATGGGGTACCACCATACTATTTATTAGTGGAGGAGGCCTTAGAAACACCAAAATAACTTGGCTATTGACGTATCCCTTGCCTATCCACCATAACTAAATGGTATGACACTATTGCTGAAGACACCACATGCTGTAGCTGTAGGGCATCAAGAAATCATTTTCAAATGGTTTAGGAAACTCTTCTACAGTGCTTAGATGTACTTAATAGTCTGTGCATGTGGGATGCATGCCACATCAATGATGTCATCAGGCTGCCCCTACACACTATAAAGCATCCTTGTGTCCACTGGTGCAATTAAAGCTGTACTGGGGAACCAACCACTCTCTGATTAAATTTCATGCCAGCTCCATAGAAGGAATCTCACATCTAGGGAAAAACAGGGGTAGGTGTGGATTCCTCTTGTAATCCTTTTGCCTATGTCAATGGAGCTCATAGAGCCTATGGAGACGACCAGTGGTGATAAACTGTTATGTTTCCAAGCTACTGTCTTAAAAATACTCATAGATTTATGCTGCTTTCAATTTTGGTCAAATCACAGTTTTAACTTTTTGTTTGTTTAGATATTGACCATGTACCTGGCTGTCCTAGAGCTTAGTATATAGATCAGGCCGGCCTGATACTCACATAGATTCATCTACCTTTGTCTCCCAAGTGTTGGGATTAAGGGTGTGTGCCTCCACATCTGGCTTCTGCTCAACTTTTTACAGTAGGGAGTGGTTCATGCAGAAATTTGTAGCTGGTCAAAGGGCTGAGAACAAGTGACTGTGGATGCTCAGCCGTTGATGGTCATCTGGGTAGGGAGTAGAGCCATGAAATTCTGTTTTCTGAACATGCCAGACCTGTTACAATCGTGAACTCACAGCAACTGTGGTGGTCTGCACAAGATCTTGGCCATATCAAGCCAGTTAACATTCTAGAATGGAGCAGAGAGGGACTCAGGACTACCCACTATTAACCAAAGAGCTATTGCCAGTTGATAGTTTCTGGGAGAGGGGGGGCTCCATATTTTTCTCTTTTATTCTTTTTGCCTCTCTGTCTCTGTCTCTATCTCTCTGTCTGTCCCTTCTTCCTTCCTTCCTTCCTTCCTTTTCTATCTTTAAAAAACATTTTTTTTTTTGGTTTTTATGAGACAGGGTTTCTCTGTGTAGCTCTTGATGCCCTGGAACTCACTCTGTAGATTAGGCTGGTTTAGAACTCAAAGATACACTTGCTTCTTTCTCTTGAGTGCTGGGATTAAATGCATGCGCCACCAGCTCCCTATAGTTCATTTTTCTCTATGGCTGTGGCCCCTGGTATATTACATTGCTCATGCCTTAGGAATTGACACACCCTATTTAGAAATAGCACCAACTGGACTCGTTGAGATATAATAATAATAATAATAATAATAATAATAATAATAATAATAATAATAATAATAATAATAAAATTTAAAAGTCATGAAGTATAGAGGGAGATGTGTTGTTGCTGGGTCTCTGGGATGAGATGTGTGGGAGTAGGTAAGATCAAGATACATTATATACATATATGAAAAGGTTAAGGAATAAATAAAATATTATTTTAGAAAATGAATTAAAGTTAAACTTCAAGATATAAAATGAACGTTCTTTGACTCACCTAATTCTGATCTTGTTTGGACAGGTGTCTAAAGGAGAGTGAACATGGAAAAATGATATTATTTTTAATATAATAATATTATTTTTAAAGTAATATATTATTTTAAAACACTATTACTTCAAAGTAATACAGTTCTTTAACATACTATTAATAATATTACTACATATGAACAGTTTTCATAAAAATGCAGATAAAAAGCTAAATTTTGAATAGAGTATCTTAACAGAGGACCGTAGGAACTGAGTTTCATTTCAGGTAGATTTTGTGTGTGTGTATCTAGCTGCATGGTTCATTGGTGTATCCATAGTCATGTGAATGACGTGTATACCCATGCATGCATAGGTAAGACACTGATTTTTAAACATCTTCTTTATTCATTCTACACATTGTTAGTTTTGAGACATGGTCTTTCAGGTAGATCTACTACTAGAAAGTTCCTCTAGTCCCCTCCCCATCCCAGCTCTGTTATTCTTGGCTTTCTAAATGGGTGCTGAGATCCAAACTTGGGTCCTCATGCTTGTGTGCACTTTCCCCACTGAGCCATCTTCCCAACACCCTTGATAATCAAAAATTAACATTTATCATAAAAATGCAAAATAAGAAGTTACACACGCAGGTTGCTACTATACCTGTGTCCATGACACGTTTTACATTCTCATCCTCAATGCCCATTTCTTCCACGAAGTTCATGTATTCTGTCATCTCATCCTTAGTCAGTTGCCTGCCTTTCGCTGTGTTTCATGGTGTATAGGGAAGATGTCACAACATTAGTACCCAGCACACAAATGAAATATTCTCTATTGCTTAGTCTCCTATAAAGTGCCAGTGCACAACACTGGTCCCCTTTCTCCAATAGATTGACAGTGCAAAATTATATCATTTTCCTGAGAAATCAAAGTAGTCAGTGGACCCCAGGATGTAACACTATCTCTCATGTTTTATAACATTGACAATTTTATCAATATCTCAGTTTCCTCGCTCAATATTCTGACAAAATGCTTTGACAAAAACAATTTATGGTAGAAAAGGGCACATTTACCCAGTTATAGCACATTTAATTGGGGGAAATTCCAGTGGGAGAAGTTGGGGGTGGGGAGAAGCACCATGTCCATCGTGAGGAACAGAGATAAAAGAATGCATACAAATGTGTGCTTGCATTTATCCAGCGTTCGCAGTCTGATATAGGTCAGGATGATCTGCCCAGCAAATGCTACTGAATATAGTGAGCAGAGCCCCCTTTTGTAATCATCACTTAGTATACTACCAGAGATATGCACACAGGCCAGTCTCATGAGAGGAATCCCTCCCTAAGAACTTTGCTAGAGGATTCTGAGTTGTGTCTGTTGGTAGTTGAAGCTTAATGCCTATCCTCTTGCTCTGGTGCCACCCACATTGGGTGGAGACTTATGTTAATTATCATAAGACATCCACAGGTCAGTCTCCTGTGCGAAATTTCCTACTGAGACCCTTCCCAGGGCATTCTGGGTTGTGCCAAGTTGATCTTCAAAGCTCACCATCACAGCTTCAGTGATTTATCAACATGAAGAACAGAATCAGGTGCACAAACACATTGTGACCTTTGAGTTCAGAGATATGCATGTAATCATATCCTTGAATCACACACTCAGATGACAAGTTCCATGTGTGACACTCACCCAAAATTCCAGCCACTCGTGTAACGTCATTTCTTCTGTTTCTGTTAAAATAATCAAACAGCAATATCTTCTCATTCACTGTCTTTAACATGAATGCCGTGCTCCCTTCATCTGAGATAGATAAGAAACATAAAGTCAACAGAATGATCAGGCTCATTCTAATTGCACAGTTATGAATGTGTATACGGATCATACAGTCTCTAACCCACAATATTCTGCTCCATGTGTTGAAACTAGTCAAGACAAACAGGGAATTATAAAGCAGGTTTATAATTTTGTTGTAAGATATAAAATGTTTCTAATATTCCACAGTTACCTACAAATATGTAGAACCTATATTGATTTGGGTAGCGATGTTCCTGATACCAAGATGTGTGGGTGCATAAAAGGTAGCATAGTACAATCCTCTTACTTGCTGAGAATAGATGTATGATTATATTTATATATACATATGTATATACATTTCATTGATCTTACTAAATTTAATGGTGGAATTGTTTGTACATACTATATTGAGGAAAGATGTAATATATATAATATATATAATTCATGTGTGTACATATATAGGCATTTTTATGGATCTTATTACATTTAATGGTGGAATTATCTATACATATATACACACATTGAGGAAAGCTCTCTGATTTTATATATATTATTATATATATTATGACATTTTCATGAATCTGTTCTACATTTAGTGGTCCAATTATCTAACTTTACCAATTTTTCCTCAGACACATGACAGAAAAAAAGAGAGGGTGCCACATAGCACTTTTCTCCAAACTGAAACATTCATGAGAATGTAGGTCATGAGATTTGAGAAGTAAAATACCCAGAAGTCTCAGGACGATTTTGAGAGTAACAACTTTCAGTAGGCCACTCCACAACATTATGGGAAACAGTAAACAAGCCCTGTGGAAGAGACTCTGACTAGCTAGCTGTCTGTAAGCCTTGCTAAACTCCAAGGATAAAGCTTTCAGGAGTGTCATCCAAGCTGAGCTGGGCTCTTCAAGAACACAGTCATATTTACACATGCTCTTGTAAGTGACCCCAATATGCTCACTGGTTCACTAACAAGTCTTCTTAAAGAGGGGAAGTGATTGTCCCAAGACCTTCCCATTGATATAATGACTGTTACTTTTCATGTCAGTGGTAACTCATTTTCCTTCTGAGACTGGTCTCACTATCTTTGACTGGCCTGAAACTTGTTGTGTAGAGTAGGATGGCTTTCAACTAAATTACATAACACACAAGGTGGGGTGGCTCTTTGGAGGGATATATGCTTGTGAGTTGATTCTGCTCCTGAATTTAAGTACAATAAATTCACCTATAAACAAGCTAGAGTTCATGACATGTTTAGTCTATCAGACTAATGTATCGGGTTAAATAGACTTTTTATGGCAGAATAGAAAATAATGAAAGTATCTTTACCACTTGTTTCATGACAAATTAAACTGATACCTCAATTATTTATATAATTATTTATATATGGATCTCAGTGTGTTGTAGGTCATATGCCTTGCGTGTCAGAACTAAAGAGATAAGACTATTCATGATACTGAAATTCATATATTGTAAATAATTTTCTCTCCAATAAAATTATAAAATTTAGATCGTTTATCATTCCATATACAAGACTCATGTTTCAGAATTGCTGGGAGTCATTTTAATAGTTGATAAAATCCTAGTTCCTATTTTGCATCAAGTTATTTTTTGGAGTGCTCAAATTACCTTTTAATTCTCAGACTCTTGTCTGTCTGTGATTTATTTATATTTAAAGCTAAACAAGGGAAGTGTGCTTGGTAAGACATACGCCATAGAAATAAAAAAAAAGTTTTAAAAAGTCATTAAAAATAAACAAATAAACCACATCTCTTATTAGTTCCAAAATGAGTAGGAAGAAAATAAAGAGGCTTTCTTCAAGATTCCATTTGTAATTTGTAGAGACAATTGCACTGGAATGTAGATATCCAGATATGCCAAATTCAACTAAGACTGAGAATTTTGGGAAACAACATTAAGGCTATGTATTCACCCTGGCACTGTTTACTCACACTTTGCATAGTAAACATCTTGGGATCTCCTTCCCACGATTTTAAACTGTTGGCACTTGGCCCCTTTCCTGAAAAACAAATGCATGCATGTTGTCATATTGTCCCGATTCCACATAAATAACAGCACAGGTTATTGCAAACATTTTCCTCTGAAGATCTGTCTTAAGCACATGTTGTTGTAGGACATCTTCCTTAAATATAATTAATAACATCCTTAATGTCATCAATCACTCTGTTAGGTGTTTGCAGGTGTCTCTGTTGGGGCAGAATTAGCTTCTCTGTGTGACACCTGTTGCCTATCATGAGCCCCAACTAATGAATGTCCTTGAACCCCTGATCTTCCTGCCTCTACTCACCAAGTGCTGGGTATTGGGAATATAGGACTGCAGCTTAGTTTTGAGAATGGAATCATGAGTTCATGCTCAGAAATCACACTCCTAACACAGCTGTATCCCCAGCACCCAATAACAATTATTGATAAATAAAAAACCCAAAGTGTTAAGCAAAAATTTTACCCCAATCTGACATGAGAAATGTCTGTAGACATTGGGCTTAAAGGATGCAAGGCCACCTGGTGCAGAGCACATCTCAGTGCCCTACATACACTATAGTCTGGCTTCTATATTTACATTGGAATCATGTATTTATTTTTTGCCTGTATCATAAATATCACTAATCTTATAGGTTCTGTAGCAGCAATCACTTTGTGCATTTAAATGGATTCAAATTCAGCTTATAGTTGTATTCTGAGAAGATATAAGTTGGGATGTGCATCGACAGATCAGGAGATCCATAGAGTCTTAGGCACGGTCATGTATTAAGATCTGAATTCACTCACCAGAGGTCCATGTGACTAATAGTGACAGTCACAGCTTAGATTCTAAAACACTCTAAAAACATGGGAATAATTGGGCTGCAGATATGTCTCAACCATTATAGGCATACAACCAAAAACAAAAAATGAGAATAACTGTTTAGGCCAGAGATGGGGTTACATAAAGCCTGTTGAAGGCCTTGGAGTTCATTTTCTGTGTGTAAACAAATCACTGTGTCTGGGATGGCAATCCCTCCAGCACTATTCTTTTTGCACAGGATTGTTTTAGCTACCATAGGATCTTTCCTAGCTCCATATGAGTTTTAGGATATTTTGTAGTCTTCCCTAAAGTGAAGTCCTCCCTATCAACTGGTTTTTGAATATCAAATGGTTACTGTAAGTCAAATCTATTCAAGTAACATTATATGGAATGAATAGGTTGTATATTTAAGAATACACAACTAGGATTTGAAAGAAACCAAGGGAGGAGGGTAAACATGGGAAGGATTGTAGTGAGAAAATGGAAGGGGGAAATGATGTAATTAAGTTTTATTTTTAAAAAATGTATTTAAAAATAAAAATTTTATCTCTTCAACCCGCTAGTGTATACACCTACTTGATTTTAAACTATTACTCCTTTAAATAATTTTAGGTGTTAAGCATGGTGGTATCAATGTCAGACTGATTCAGGAGGATAGGTTCGCTGTCATTCTAAAAAATTAATTAAAAAGCAAAAATAAATAAAAACATAAAAAGGCTGCATGTGGTGGTGGACCTTTGAACCCAGAACCTGTGAGGTAGAGGCAGGTAGATCTCTGTGAGTTCAAGGCCAGTCTGGTCTCCATAGAGAATTCCAGGGCAGCCAGGCTATATAATGAGAACCTGTTTTTAAAAAGATATAAATTAGCAGGTGAGGGTGACACACACATTTAATCCTAGAACTCAGAAGGTAGAGGAAAGTGGATTTCTGATTTTGAGGCTAGCCTGATCTACAGAGTAAATTCCAGGACAACCAAGGCTACACATAGAAACACTGTCCAGAAAAATACGGTATATTTAATAATTTATTTATTATATGGGCATATATAATAAATAAAATAAAAAAGCTAACTTTTACTCTGTATTGAATTCAAAGCCAGCACAATGTACAGAGAATCTTCCTTAGAAACTTGAATTTATAAATAATCAATTTATGAAAAGCCTCAAATATCAGCATATAATTAGCAAAAACTACCTTCATCTAGGAAATATATCCTCGATGGATAATAACATTCATATCAAGATAGTTTAAAAGTACTAAAACTGTATGAACATTTATTTTGATATATCTTCTCTCCCAACTGGGCTTTTGAGGAGTGATAAATAGAAAATTAAGTGATTATAAATTATGTTATTATGTTATTTTGGTATACAGTTTTGTTATGTTTAACTTCAACAAGGAGCTGATTTTGAATATGTGTTTTCCACGTGTACTTTACAACCAAGCCTGTTTCTTTCATGGTGTTCTCTAATCACCCCAGATAGAGAGATGTATCTATCATCTGTCTATATATCTACTATGTATATCTACCTACTTACCTATGTGTGTGTCTGTATACATGTATCCATCTATTATTTATCTATTTATATATCTTCTATCATCTATTATCTGTCTACCTACATATCTATGTATATGTCTATCATCTCTCTAGCTAATTATTATCTAACTACCTATGTTTGTGTATATGTGTCATCTATCTATGTTTTAAGATTTATTTTATTTATTTCATGTATATGAGTACACTGTTGCTGTCTTCAGACACACCAGAAGAGGGCATCAGATCTCATTACAGATGGTTGTGAGCCACCATGTGGTTGCTGGAAATTGAACTCAGAGCCTCTGGAAGAGCAGTCAGTGCTCTTAACTGCTGAGCCATCCCTCCAGCCCTATCTACTTTTATATCTATTATCTATGTATCTATCACCTATGTATAATCATCACCCATCTCTTGATATTTTTTATTTTACTTTGGCTTGATATAAAATAAATAAATTCACTCATTCTAAGGTAAAAGTACCATACAGAGCAAAGTGATATAAGAATCCTCACTTAGTGCTGTGTGTGTTCACTGATATGAGTGTTGACTGAAAGCATTTCATTTTTCAACCCACAGACCATCAAATGAGTAGGTTCTGTCTATTGTAGTATATCTTACTTAATATAAAAGTAGAGATTGATTCGGTTGCATCTCTTCCCACACTCAATGCGACGGAAGTAGGTCCTCAATGGTGAGCCTTCATTTATCTTCTCCACGCTACTGGCAGCTAAGTAAACGGTTCTCCAATTCCCTTCAATCTGGAAAAAAAAGCAGCTATGGAAACAAGGCAGGTAAAAGTAGGTGATAGTTTAGTACCCTGGAATTTGAAACCCACTTGGATGTGGTAATTCACAGCCTGATTATGTAATAAGGCATTAGACAGCTTAGCTTCTTTTATATTCA
Organism: Rattus rattus; assembly: GCF_011064425.1. Classification (NCBI taxonomy): domain Eukaryota; kingdom Metazoa; phylum Chordata; class Mammalia; order Rodentia; family Muridae; genus Rattus; species Rattus rattus. The sequence continues at coordinate 37,653,837 of NC_046172.1, forward strand.
TGAATACTCTGTGCAATGAACCAAATATCGATTTCAGACCCCTTCAAGCCAACTGCATCAGGCTACTCACATACCCCTCTCTAAACAATGGTGTAAAGTTCCCCATATAACAACCCCTTCTTCCTCCTCCCTGTCGGCATCAGAACACTCACACACTCATCTGTGAACAAGGCTGTAGAGTACACAAAAGAACCCCTCATAGTCCCCAACTCTGCATCCAGTTAGTCATCCCTTTTCTGAAAAATGGTGTAGGGCTTCCAATGCCCCTAACAATGATAAGTCCAGACAGTTTCTATTCAACTATGTTTTCAATGTATTCTGATTTGGAGAGTAGAAATGCTGATCTGGCCTGAACTGGTTTGGGGTGTATGCATAGTAAGACAAAAACATGTTCTTCAGATGATCTTATCTTACTGGCCCCATTATGGCTTTGTGTAATTTGGCATATGTATGATTAAAATCAGATGTACCATGAAAAAGGATACACAGAGAAATGTTTTAATCTGTCAATCAAAATAAATCTGGCCCCTTAATAACCAGCTCATCAGTCTCCTTGGGATCCCTGATAGAGACATAATAGCTTGGGGAGCTTGAGTCCAGTCAGTCAAGTGGGCAGCTGTCTATCTTTGGCAGTGTGCCTGTCTGTCTGTAATCTGCACTATAGCTTTGCCTTGAATGAAGTCATCTTGCTCTATCTGCAGATCTTTTTAGAGTCCTTTTAATGTTTTGGATAACAGGCCAAAGTAGACAATGGTCACTGCAAGCATAACATTAGTACAATTCACCCCTTTAAATTATTTCATCATATTCATTATCATGGCTTCAATTTCTTCACAGTGTGAGGAACATGAGTGGTAACATAGGAAATGATGTAGGTTTTTGATTTGCTGGCAAAGCCAGACAAACCCTTGGTGCCAGGGTGTCTCTCTCCAGGTCTATGTGTGTATCTGTATCTGGTCTCTCAGTATCAATCTATCTCTCAGAAAAAAATCACCCTTTAGACTATTCTCTCTCCCTGCCACTCTCCACTCTGAGATGTAGAGAATACTTCTAGAACATTCTTTCCCATTCCCAACTCTCTGTGTCACATAAAGACCACAAAAAGCTATCTTCAGAAGCATTATTCTCTCTGCGTATATCTTTGTCTTTGTCTCTTGGCCTCTCTCTGTGACTTTGTCTCAGAAAAATCACCCTTTAGACCACTCTCCCTTTCTCTATTTCTCTCCACTCCAGATGTAGAGAATTGCAACTTCCAGAGGGTAGTTGTCCATCCCTAGTAACATTCCCCCAGGAACTCCCTAATTTATCTCTGTCTCTATCTCTTGGTATCTGTCCCCTGTTTTTGTTTTTCTCTCAGAAAAGCATTTATGAGATACAACTACTTCCCCCACATTTGTCACTCTCCATTACCAGATTTGGCAAATACCAACTTCTAGAAAATTCTTTCCCCCCTTTAAGGTCTTTCTGCCTCTGCTTCTCTGTCTCTTGCTGCACCCCCACCCACCTGCACACAGTCCCCTTCCAAGCCTCTATCTCTCTATCTGTTTCTGTCTCTGCCCAGCATTCCCATCACCCACAGCCCCCTTCCATGTAGGTCTGCTACCTTCTTTTTGAGATTCTTGTCCGTCATCATACTGGAGACTCCTAGCACATCCAGTGTGAGCAGGAGGATGATGACCCTCATCGTGTGTGAGCTCTGTAGGTATCTGGACCTCACTGACAAGGTGCAGAGTAGCTTCCTGCTTTTTATAGCTGCTTTTTCAGGATGATTGGTATGGGCAGTGTCTTGCATCCCAGTTGGCAGTTGTACGCAGACATTGACATTGTGTCATTTAGTATACAAATAGGTTCTTGGAGTACTTTACTAGGCATGGACAATGCCCAATGCCTGTCCCATTCTTCAGGCATATTTTTATTTGTGGGCTTTATGTCCCTATTAAGAAAAAGACTAAGAACAAGATGCTATCATATTGTCTTAACTGGAATGGTAGATGTTTAAACATGATGACTATTATCCATTCCTCCAATCAGATAGATGTTGGTGTAAGAATATAAAGTCTGGTCATATTTGATCAAGTTTTGAACGCCATTGAACCTGAACTGTGGATTCATCAGCAATACTGGAGAGGCTAAATGCACTTGTGGATGCTTTTCTGATGTTGGCACAAATGACATTGTTCACATGACCAAAGACATGGCAGTAAACTGGCCTGAGAAGATTTCACATTTGTTTGTGGAACTGGAGGTTCTAGCCTTTGTCTGTTTAAACAACTGTGATAACACGGAGCATACAGTCTTGATCCCAAAGATAAAGTCTTACTTCTATAGATATAATTTGTTGTTATTTCTTTGCAAACATCACTCAAATTAACAGCCTGTCAGTCATGACAATTATGACATATAATCCAAGAAATATCCAGAAAGCTTATTGGATAATCATAATATGTATGATTACATTTTAAATTTCTTTTTTATCTTATTTATTTTGAGTTCATGTGTATATATCTGGGTGTCTGGGCTCAGGTTCCCAGGCTTGGCAACAACCACCTGTATGTGATGAGTCATCTTACTAGCCCTGGATTTCCCCAGTTTTCAGGAACCTGTAGTGATGAGACATTTGGGAAACACAACCCTTCCACATGTCAGAATCCATTAATCTGAAATTCAGAATGTTTGAACTCATGTCTTCTTAATAGTGTTTAATATAAAATAATGTATGCATATAGAGTTTTTCTTTTTAAAAGATAGTATCAGTATTTTTGCATAGAATCATGTGTAATGTTAAAACAGCCAGACAGTTTTGATTTCTGTATACACATGCATATGAAAGAGAAATGTCATGAAATACTTGATATTACAATTAGTTTGGGTCTCAGTTATACACGTAATAATTGTACTTATTAGTTTATTTGTTCATAATATGTGTTAAAACTTTATCATTTATTTTATACATGGGACTGGGTATGCTCACACCATAGTATGTGTATGGAGGTCAGAAGATAGCTGGTGAGTACTGGTTCTCTCTCCTCCTACTAAGTGGATCATAAAACTCAGTCATCATTACTCCCTGAGATACTTACATCCCAGAAATATAATTCCAAAATATAAAACAATGTAGAAATAATCAAAACCTACACTATAGTACAAAAATTATCCAAGTCAGTATGTCTCCCCCCACCCTGACTTTTAATTGATATCTCTGTTACTCATTGGAGAACTACAGAAAGTAAAATTGTTAAAGTAGAAAATGCAACCTACAGAAGGAAGTTTTTCTTCGAGATTACTGTTTCAGATCTGAGAGTTTCCATCTTCATAATGGCAGTGGCTCAACCCAGAAGCTGAGAGCTTACATCTTGATCCAAAAGTGGGAAACAGAACAAGACAGACATGATGCAAGGCATTGAGGCCTCAAATTCCATTCCTGACAGTAGCATTCATTCTCTTGTGAGGCCAGTTCTCCTTAGGATCCCAAACAGCATCTCTTATTGTTCTATTAAAGGGAATTGGGTGGGATTGATCAAAACATATTGTGTGCATTCATGAATTTCTCAATTTTAAGAAAAGAAGTAAATAATGCAAAGTGATGGATAATGCTATAAAATTTAACACAATTTTTAGGACTTCAAAATAGTCACTTAACAATCAGCTGTCTGGCAGTGAAATATCAACTGTCATGGCTTATCTTAAGCTACCAGAGGAAAGATGTAGACCTTTGATGGACATGAGCCCGAAAGAGCTGACTCAAGCCTACCATGGTACTGGTTGTTTAGGTCAGTGTGTTACTAAGTAGTAATTGTCACAACAGAAAAGAGAGAAGAAAAAAAATCAGACAATGGGTATTCACGAGTCAATATGCTCTTCTGTGTCATTTCCCTTTCCTCAGCATTGCAAGTTTTGGCTTTGTAAACTCTCAACCTGTCTGTGCTGTGGCTGTCTGCTGAGTCCCCTGGTTCTGTTTACATATCTGTTTGCAAAGAAGAGCCCTTGGAGAGGAAATCATCTGTCTTGGATTTATTGTTCTTTCTTCTAGGATAAGCTGGGTTTTTCTTGTTTACTGGCATAATTTTTTGACAGTATTTTAAAACCTAATTACAAAGAAAATATTTTAATACTGTGAAAAAGATACTTCAGCATATAGTTGAAAAGTAAAGCAGGAATCTGAACATTTTAGAAAACAACAATTCCACTCCTCCTGAGATCTAATTTTTGGATAAGCTCTTTACACATTGTTTTAGAACCAAAGTTGATACAGAAAAGTAATGAGTCTATTTATCTGCTTTTACAGGTACACTTGTGAGCATTTCCCACAGGAATATGAAATTTGTTTTGAAAATACAATGTCTTCAACTGGGCATGGGGATGCATATATTTTAATCCTGGCACTTTGGAAGCAGAGGCAGGTTGATCTCTGTGAGTTCAAAGCTAGCCTGTTCTAGATAGTGAGTGCTAGGAGAGTCAGGACTACTTAGTGAGACCCTATCTCCAGAAAATCAAACAATGAACAAACAAATGAATAAATTATTCTCCAGAAAAATGTGTGCTTTTTACAATTCTTTTGTGTGTGCATGTGTGTATATGTTCCTATGAATGAAGGAATGCACATGCCATAGCAAATATGTGACGAATGTTAGAGGTCAAACTCAGGCGACAATCTTCATTTCCCACAGACAAGGATGGAATGTGTTTGATGTTGTAGTACTTAGGACTGGCTTTGGTTTTAAATAAAGCTTAAGTAAAGTGGGATATTTGAGTTTTCAGTAAACAGAAGAGCAGAGCATACATGATGCCTTTCTATGCAGAATCTTTATTTTCTGTTACTTCTTCAGTCCCTTATTTACATATTGAACATGCTTACTTACACTGAACATGCTTAAAGTTATTTTAATGAATATAATAATTTTATTAAGTCTTTGAAAATTGCATACATATACACAATTAATTTTGATAATATCAATCTCATTCCTCCCTTATAATTCCTTCTAATTGCTTTATATCTCTATTTGCTCATTCTTTATTTGTAAATAATGCTTGGAGCTGTATTTGTATAGGGTATATACTCACAGGTGTGTGACCTAATAAATGACATACCTTTTAAAATTTATTCTCCCTCTGCCAGAAGTGAGTAGCTGCTCAATTAGGGTTTGGACTGATGAACTCTATTGAAATGAAGACAGGCTCACCTCTTTCTTTCTTTCCTTCTCTTTTCTTTCTTTCTTTCTTTCTTTCTTTCTTTCTTTCTTTCTTTCTTTCTTTCTTTCTTTTCTTCCTTCCTTCCTTCCTTTCTTTCTTTCTTTCTTTCTTTCTTTCTTTTCCTTCCTTCCTTCCTTTCTTCCTTTCTTTCTTTTTTTTTCCTTTCTTTCTTTCTTTCTTTCTTTCTTTCTTTCTTTCTTTCTTTTCTTTCTTTTCTTTCTTGATATATTTCTTATTTATATTCCCTTTCCCAGTTTCCTGTCCATAAGCCCCCTATTCCCTCTCCTACCCCATAAGGGTGTTCCCATCCATCGACCCCCTGCCTTACCCCCCCAACATTCTCCTACAGTGGGGGTCCAACCTTGCCAGGACCAAGGGCTTCCCCTTCTATTGGTGCCCAACAAGGCTATTCTCTGCTACATATGCAGTTGAAGCCATGGGTCAATCCATGTATAGTCTTTGAGTAGTGGTTTAGTCCCTGGAACCTCTGGTTGGTTGGCATTGTTGTACGTATGAGGCTGCAAGCCCCTTCAGCTCTTTCAATCCTTCCACTAATTCCCTCCAAGGGGGACCCCATTCTCAATTCAGCGGTTTGCTGCTAGCATTGACCCTCTGTATTGGACATGCTCTGGATGTGTCTCTCCAGGAGAGAACTATATCTGTAACTTTCAGCATGCACTTTTAGCTTCATCAATCTTATCTAGTTTTGGTGGCTGTATATATGGGCCACATATGGGGCAGATTCTGAATGGCCATTCCTTCAGTCTCTGCTCTAAACACGGTCTCAATATCCCCTCCTATGGATATTTTTGTTCCACTGTTTAAGAAGGAGTGGAAGCATCCACATTTTGGTCGTCCTTCTTCTTGAGCTTCCTGTGGTCTGTGGATTGCATCTGGGGTAATTTGAGCTTTTGGGTTAACATCAACTTATCAATGAGTGCATACCATGTGTGTTTTTCTATGATTGGGTTTCCTCACTCAGGATGATATTTTCTAGTTCATTCCATTTGCCTATGAATTCCATGAAGTCGTTGTTTTTGATTGCTGAGTAATACTCCATCGTGAAGAAGTACCACATTTTTTGAATCCTTTGCTCTGTTGAAGGGCATCTGGGTTCTTTCCAGCTTCTGGCTATTATAAATAAGGTTGCTATGAACATAGTGGAGCATGGGTCATTGTTGTATGTTGGAGCATCTTTTGGGTATATGCCCAGGAGCTGGGTCCTCAGGTAGTGCAATGTCCTCCTTAGCTGAGAATTTTTTGTTTAGTTATGTACCCCATTTTTAATAGGGTTATTTGGCTCTCTGGAGTCTAATTTCTTGAGTTCTTTGTATATTTTGAATATTAGCCCTCTATCAGATGTAGGATTGGTTAAAGATCTTTTCCTAATCTGTTGGTTGCCATTTTGTCCTAATGATAGTGTTCTTTGCCTTACAGAAACTTTGCAGTTTTATGAGATCCCATTTGTCGATTCTTGATCTTAGAGCATATTTCTATCTTTTTTTATCTGTTGAGGCCTGTTTTGTGACCGATTTATATGGTCAATTTTGGAGAAGGTTCCATGAAGTGCTGAGAAGAAGGTATATCCTTTGTTTTAGTATGGAATGTTCTATAAATATCTGTTAATCCATTTGGTTTATAACTTCTGTTAGTTTCTCTATGTCTCTGTTTAGTTTCTGTTTCCATGATTTATCTATTGATGAAGTTGTGCTGTTGAAGTCTCCCACTATTTTTGTGTGAGGTGTAATGTTTGATTTGACTTTTAATAAGGTTTCTTTTATGAATATAGTTGGAGTTACATTTGAAGCATAGATATTCAGGATTTAGAGTTCATCTTGGGGGATTTTTCCTTTCTTGAATATGAAGTGTTCTCCCTTATCTTTTTTATGACCTTTGGTTGAAAGTTGATTTTATTCGATATTAGAATGGCTACTCCAACTTGCTTCTTCAAACCATTTGCTTGGAAAGTGGTTTTCCAGTCTTTTACTCTGAGGTAGTGTCTTTGTCTCTGAGGTGTTTCCTGTATGCAGCAAAATCCTGGGTCCTCTTTACATATCCATTCTGTTTGTCTATGTCTTTTTATTGGGGAATTGAGTCTGTTGATGTTGATAGATATTAAGGTATAGTGATTATCATTTTCTGTTATTTTTGTTGTTAGAGTTGGAATTATGCTTGTGTGTCTCTCTTTTGGTTTCATTGCAAGGAGATTACATTCTTGCTTTTTGTATCACATAGTTTCTCTCCTTGTGTTGGAATTTTCCATCTATTATCCTGTGTAGTGCTGGATTTATAGAAAGATATTGTGTAAATATACTTTTATCACGGAATATCTTGGTTTCTACGTCTATGTTAGTAGAGAGTTTTGCAGGATTCAGTACCTGGGCTGTCATTTGTGTTCTCTTAGGATCTGTATGACATCTGTCCAGGATTTTCTGGCTTTCATCATCTCTGGGGAGAAGTCTGGTGTTATTCTTATAGGTCTGCCTTTATATGCCACTTGACTTTTTCCCTTACTGCTTTTAATACTCTCTCTTTGTTTTGTGCATTTGGTGTTTTGACTATTATGTGACATGAGAAATTTCCCTTCTGGTCCAATCTACTTGGAGTTCCACAGGCTTCTTGTATGTTTATGGGCATCTCTTTCTTTAGGTTAGGGAACTTTTCTTCTATAATTTTGTTGAAGGTATTTACTGGCCCTTTAAGTTGGGAGTCTTCATTCTCTTCTATATCTATTATCTTTAGGTTTGATCTTATTGTGTCCTGGATTTCCTGGATGTTTTGGGCTAGGAGTTTTTTGCATTTTACATTATCTTTGATGGTTGTTTCAATGTTTTCTATGGTATCTTCTGCCCCTGAGATTCTGTCTTCTATCTCTTATATTCTGTTGGCTTGCATTTATGATTCTTGATCTCTTCCTTAGGTTTTCTATCTTCAGGTTTGTCTCTCTTTGTGCTTTCTATATTGTTTCTATTTCCATTTTTAAATCCTGAATGGTTTTGTTCAATTCCTTCACCTGCTTGGTTGTGTTTTCCTGTAATTCTTTCAGGGCTTTTTTGGTGTTTCCTCTTTATGGGCTTCTACTTGTTTACTTGTGTTGTCCTGCATTTTTAAGGGAGTTTTTTTTTTTTATGTCCTTCTTAAAATCCTCCATCGTTATCATAAACTGTGATTTTTAAATCTAAGTCTTGCTTTTCTGGTGTGTTTGGATATCCAGTATTTTCTTTGGTGGGAGAACTGGGTTCTGATGATGTCAAGTAGTCTTGGTTTCTGTTGGTTAGGTTCCTACGGTTGCCTTTAGCCTTTGGGTTATCTCTGGTATTTGCTTGTCTTTCTGTTTCTGAGAGTGACTTGACCCTGCTCTAGGCCTCTGTGTCAGCACTCCTGTAGAACTGTTTTCCTATTTTCTTTTAGTTGTTTCTGGGAACAGGTGCTCTGCTCTCAGATGTGTAGTTGCTCCTGGTGATTCTTTTTCAGCTCTTGGCGCAGGCAGGAATCAGATGGGTCCTGCCCTTGTCTGCTCTTAGATTCTTGCACCCAGGGGGCAGAGCTGGCACTAGGCAATTCCCTCTTGGGTCGGGAATGTGGGTTGAGGGTAGTCTCCTGTGATATCTCAGGAGTGTCTGCACTTCTAAGGGTCCAGCTCTCTCCCCCACGAGATTTGGGTATAGGGTGCTTTTTGACCAGTTCAGTTCAGTTCTGGGCACAGACCAGAAATGCAGGTACCAGCAGCTGACTGTTCCTATATTCCTGTGTCCAGGGGTACTATGCAGTTTCCTCTTAGACCAGGGATGTGGGCAGAGGTGGGCAGAAGTGGTGGTCTGTCCTGTGGGGTCTCAGGATGTTCTGCTCTTCTGGGTGTTCATATGTTTTGTTTTTCTTTCTTTGTGACTGATATTGAGATCCACATTATTTAAAACCCTGTGTTTGAACTCCACATCTCAATTCAATACAGACATAATAAAAACACAGACCTAAAAGAGTACACACACACACACACACACACACACACACACACACACACACACTTAAAGATGAAAGCAACAAAGTATTAGAAGATGAAGAGAGATGGGAGAGAAGAGAAAGCATCTGAGATAAAGAAACAAATAAAGTTAATAAAGTAAAAGAAAGGAAATCAGATAAAGATACATTAACAACATAGTAACAGACACGAATTTGATTTATTAAGGAAACTTCAGTACCACAGGTTTGGTAGTCTGTAGAAAATGAATTTATTGTTACTGATATGCATCTCACTAAGATTGAATTAAATGAAGAGTGCTGGTGAGTTTTATGTTACTTTACACAAAATAAAGTTATTTAAGAGAAGGGATCTCAATTATGAAAAAGCTTCCATAAGATTGGGCTGTAGATTAGACTGTTGGGCATTTAAAAATTATATATTAATAAAGGAGAGCAGAGTCCATTGCTCGTGGAGCCACCCCAGGCTTGTGTTCCTGGGTGTATAAAAAAGAAGGCTGAGCTAGTCAGTAAGCAGCACCACTCCATGACCTTTGCAATAGCACCTGTCTCTGAATTCCTACTCTGTTCTAGTTCCTTCCAAGGCTATGACATAGAAGTGTAAGCTAAATAAATCATTTCCTCACCAAGTTGCATTTGTTCATGGTGTTTCCTCCCAGCAGTATAAACCCTAAGACATGAAACTAGGTACAGGAGACTATTTTTTTGGTTGACTACTTATTGAGTCAGTAATAAAATATTTTCCTCCAAGGGCACATTTAATACCAGGTGGTTTTGATACCGAACCCTACCAATCATTTTAAAAAGAAGCAAGCATACTTTTCCTTAATTTATTTTAAGACCCCAGAGATGAAGAAATTCTACTGAGCTGATTCATTTGAGGTCAGCTGTACCTACCACACTAAATGACAAAAACCAGATGCACAAACAATATGACTATGGGCAATGTCCATGATAATTATCTCAATTGTTACATAAAGTTCATATTATTAATTTTAATAAATCAGTTAATGATGAAAAATACCAACTGGTTTGCAGATCCCAGATTACAACTTATTGGTGTATATATATATGGAGAATGAAGGTGTGTGGATAGGTATGCAAAAATTTAAATAAAATATATTTAAAAGTCTTTAAAAAATAGAGCATAAGGGAGGTTTGTGTAGAGTATAATACATGGTGTAAAAAGAAATGCCAGCATTAGACATTGAATGGTTTAAATGGGTTGGGGACTGGACAGAAGAAGATATGAGAGGGTTAATCAAAATTAAGTGTTTGATAATTGGCAAAGAAGCCTGCTAATCTGTAAGCTCAATAAAATCTAAAATAATAATATTATAAACATCTATTAAGTGTTGCTAAATAGAGCTACACTTTGAAATAAAACCGATTATAATTTATCACAATGGAATCTATAATGATGTATAATTAATATAATTAATGTATGTTAATTCAACCTTAAAACATAATGAATGAGGAAAAGTTGAAAGTTTTTCTCTCTATGACCTGAAAAAAGATAAGGTTGTATAGTTTCTTTTCTCTTTAAATTTTTAAATAAAATTTTTCTAGAGTTTATACATTAGTCACCACATTTCTGTCAAGGCTATGAGATTTCTAAAGTTTAAGACAGAAAGTGAGAGACTCTCTGGACTCAAAGTGGGGGACCCTCAATGAAACGCCCTACCATGAGGAGAGGGAACTTGTAGAGTCCACTTCCAGCAGAAAGACAGGGCATCAAATGAGGGATAGAGTTGCTATCCCACAGTAAAAGCTCTGACCCGTTGTTGTAAAAAATATAAAAAAATAAAAAATGTAGGGTTGTCTTTTATCCCCCTAGGTCTGGCACCACGGTGCCCCAAGAAATCTGCTAGATATCTTAAGTCCCAGTCAGCAAAGCATGTCGCCTGCTTTGCTCCATCCCATATCATACTGCCAAAGGCCTCTCTCTGAGCCATCAGCAATCTCTCTACCTATCTGGTACCCAAGGCAGGTTTCCATGCCAGAAACACATCCCAACTCCGTGGTGGCCCAGACCAGCTGCTCCACACTCTATTACACTTAAATCTACTCATGAAAGACCACACAACACAATAACCTTTGGCCCAATTGATAAGATATAATTGCTCACCTAAACATACAAAGCCCAGTACCAACCATCCCTTAAGAACATTAATAACAAGCTGTAAATACACAGAGCAGAATCTTAACATCACCTGCCATGGCTTCTCTCTCTCTCTCTCCCTCCTGTCTCTTCCTCCTTTCTGTTCCAGTCTCCTCTTCTTCCTTCAAACTTCTCTCCTGCCCATCCTTCCTTCTCATCTAATGACAGGCCTCCTTCTATCCTGTACCTGCCCCTCACCTGTATTTTACAAATTCAATAGGGAGAAGGTTCTGGCGAAGTTACCTGAGTCCTGAGTCTGTGACTAGGTAGCTGTCCTTGAGGCATTGGAATTAGCATCAAAATACAGATAACTCCAGGGCAAACCACAACACTGACCCACAATTCTTCCCATCTGAAAGAGCTACTGGGATGGAAATGGAGAAGAGCCTGAGGAAAAGAAGTTCCAGTGACAGGCTCAAAGTGGGTTTCAGCTGAAGGGGAGGTCCCAAGACCTGACACTATTACTGAAGCTATGGGGCATTCACAAAAAGGGACCTACAATGGCCGTTCTCCAAAAGACCCAAGCAGCTGAAAGAGTCAGATGCAGATATATGCAACCAACCAAGGAACAGAAGCCACTAACCCCTCTAGTTGAATTAGGGAAAAGCTGGAAGGAGCTGAAAAGGATTGCAATCCTGTATGAGGACCAGCAGTCCTCTGCACTTCTGAGATCTCTCAGACCCTTGATCACCAACCAGGTAGCATACACCAGCTGATTTGAGGCCCCAAAACATATAGAGCAGAGGACTGACAGATCTGGCTTCAGTCAGAGAAGATGATATAGCTAACCCTCAAGAGACTGGAAGTCCCAGGGAGTGGGGTGGGTGGGCTGGGGATATCCTCATGAAGATGGGAGAAGGGGAAGAGGTATGGGATGTGGAACAGTTTGAGGTTAGACCAGGAGGGGAATAAAATCTGGAGTGTGAAAATAAATAAATATAAATAAATAAATAAATAAATAAATAAATAAATAAGACATACATCATAGAAAGCCAGACTCTGAGAATGACAGAAATTTCTCACCAATAAATGGGAGAAGCAAGATCCATACCTCCTGCCAATCTCCAAATGTCTAGTACCTCATTCCCCATGGTGTTCTTAAAATTGAATATGAGAAAATCCATAGACTATTACATCGACGCAAAGGAACAAAACAAAACAAGCAAAAAATAAACCCAAACATTGTGTCCTATAGAAAAGGACAAAACAAGGAAAGAAAACTTCAATAAACATTTGTTCTTTCTTTTAGAAGTGAATGTCAATGGCCTATTGAAAAGGAGATAGACTTTTAGCCAAGTTCTGCTCAAAGGTCAGACAGCAAAGAGCTCCAAGCTTGGCTATGACTTCAATAACAGAAACCAGTGTACCAATAGTTTATATACTTAGACTCTGTCCTTTGAAGTACCGACATTTCCCCTTCTTTCTTAACTTCTCTGCTGTGGACAAAATATGTGGTTAAGGTACTTAATTGGTAAATTACTTGAAGTGGAAACAAGTATATATGTATACATAGTCATGCATCTATAAAATGGAATATATAAACATGAATATAAAATATCTCTATTTGTATGTGTATACAAATATATATCCACAGATAGAAAATATATAAAATATGTATCCACATATAAAATATTTATAAATAAAAACATCAACTATGAAATAAACACACACACACATATATACATATGAGTTCAATATTAAATTTCAAACAGTCAGAGATAATCTTTAAGTTCCATAGGAATAAATGGATGTTTTGACATGAGGCAGAATTTCATTTTATTTTTCCAAGTCTCCAGATTAGACTCTACCGTGTTATCTTTTCTGGAATCAGGTAAAGGGGAAAGAAAGTCATTTCCCTTAATAAATAAGGAAGGAAAGCTTGCATTTTGATAAAACTATTGGAAATGTGGAACAATGAATCTGAGTCTGTGCAAAATTGAAGGGAATATTCCAAAACGATGACTCAGAAAATAGCACAAATGTGTTGTTGTTACTGGATCTGGAGGAGAAATGAGAAGGACTTCAATGTGTGCTCATAAAGTCTTAGGTAAGTTGGGCAGTATTAAAAGATAGCTGTTCGGGGCTGATTTATCTTTGTGTTTTATCCAACATTATCTTTATTCCTAGTCGATAAGTAAATATTTCTCAAGAAACCAAAGGAGGAAAATATGTTTGTCGGTAAGCCCAACCTTGTTTCAATGGAACTGAGTTATTTCTTGAAGAATCAAACACACAGGAGTAGGCAATAGATCAAGAAGAAAATATGCAAAAAGTATAAGAATCATGTATGTATAGTAGACAATGAAATAAGAAAATACATCAAGAACCTATTTGAACACGGGTTGGGTGAATATTTCTTATTTAAAATCTTGGAACCTTGAAAACTAGTTTTTTAAAAGGTTTATTTATTTATTTTATGTTTATGAGGACACTGTAGTGGTCTCTGAAAACCCAGAAGAGGGCATCAGATCCCATTTCAGGTGTCTGTGAGCCATCAAGTTGTTGCTGGGGTTAGAACTCAGGACCTCTAGAAGAACAGTCAGTGCTCTTTTTTTCATCTTTATTAAATTGTGTATTTCTTATTTACATTTCAAATGTTATTCCCTTTCCCTGTTTCCATGCCCACATCCCCTAACCCCTCCCTCTCCCACTCTGTATGGGTGTTCCCCTCCCAATCCTCCCCCAATTACCGCCCTCCCACTAAGAATCATGTTCAATGTGGGTCCAGCCCTTCAGCAAGACAAGGCTTCCCTTCACTAGTGCCATACTAGGCTATTGTTGCTACCTATACAGTTTGAATCTGGGGTCAGTCCATGTATAGTCTTTGGGTAGTGGCTTGGTCCCTGGAGAAGCTCTGATTGATTTGGAAGTGTTGTTCATATAGGGTCTCAAGTCCCTTCAAGGTCTTTCAGGCCTTTCTCTGATTCGTTCAATGGGGGTCCTGTTCTCAGTTCAGTGGTTTGCTGTTGGCATTCCTTGCCTCTGCTATTTGCCATATTCTGGCTGTGTCTCCAGGAGATCTATATCAGTTACTGTAGACCTGCACTTCTTTGCTTCATCCATCTTATCTAGTTTGGTGGCTGTATATGTATGGTTTATGGGACAGGCTCTGAATGGTGTTCCTTCTGCCTCTGTTCTAAACTTTGCCTCCCTATTCCCTACCAAGTATTCTTGTTCCTTTTAAAGAAGGTGAAGCATTCACATTTTGGTCATCCTTCTTGAGTTTCATGTGTTCTGTGCATCTAAATGAATTCAAGCATTTGTGCTAGCCACTTATCCATGAGTGCATACCATGTGTGCACTTTTCTGTGATTGGGTTACCTCACTCAGGATGATATTTTCCATGCCATCCATTTGCCCTATATAATTTAATAAAAGTCATTTGCTTTGATAGCTGAGTAATATTCCATTGTGTAGATGTACCACATTTTTCTGTATCCCATTCCTCTGTTGAAGGACATCTGGGTTCTTTCAGCTTCTGGCTATTATAAATAAAGGCTGCTATGAACATAGTGGAGCATGTGTCTTTGTCCTATGTTGGGGCATCTTTTGGGTATATTCCCAAGAGAGGAATAGCTGGGTCCTCAGGTATTTCAATGTCCAATTTTCTGAGGAATCTCCAAACTGATTTCCAGAATGGTTGTACCAGTCTGCAATCCCAGCAACAATGGAGGAGTGTTCCTCTTTCTCCACATCCTCGCCAGCATTTGCTGTCACCTGAGTTTTTGATCTTATCCATTCTGAATGGTGTGAGGTGAAATCTCAGGGTTGTTTTGATTTGCATTTCCCTTACGACTAAAGATGTTGAACATTTCTTTAAGCGTTTCTCAGCCATTCGGCATTCCTCAGCTGTGAATTCTTTGTTTAGCTCTGAACTCCATTTTTTAATAGGGATATTTGTCTCCCTGGGGTCTAACTTCTTGAGTTCTTTGTATATTTTGGATATAAGGCCTCTATCTGTTGTAGGATTGGTAAATATCTTTTCCCAATCTGTTGGTTGCCGTTTTGTCCTAACCACAGTGTCCTTTGCCTTACAGAAGCTTTGCAGTTTTATGAGATCTCATTTGTCGATTCTTGATCTTAGAGCATAAGCCATTGGTGTTTTGTTCAGGAAATTTTTTCCAGTGCCCATGTGTTCAGATGCTTCCCACTTTTTCTTCTATTAGTTTGAGTGTGTCTGGTTTGATGTGGGTCCTTGATCCACTTCAACTTAAGCTTTCTATGGGGTGATAAGCATGGATCGATCTGCATTCTTCTAAATGCTGACCTCCAGTTGAACCAGCACCATTTGCTGAAAATGCTATCTTTTTTTTTCATTGGATGGTTTTGGCTCCTTTGTCAAAAATCAAGTGACCACAGGTGTGTGGGTTCATTTTTGGGTTTTCAATTCTATTCCACTGATCTACCTCCCTGTTTCTGTACCAACACCGTACAGTTTTTATCACTACTGCTCTGTGATACTGCTTGAGTTTAGGGATAGTGATTTTGTGTTGAGGGATAGTTTAGCTATCCTGTGTTTTTTTTATTCAGATAATTTGCAAATTGTTCTGTCTAACTCTTTGAAGAATTGGATTGGTATTTTAATGGGATTGCGTGTTGAATCTGTAGATCCTTTTTGGTAAAATGGCCATTTTACTATATTAATCCTGCCAATCCATGAGCATGGAATCTTCCATCTTTTGAGGACTTCTTCAATTTCTTTCTTCAGTGTCTTGAAGTTCTTATTGTACAGATCTTTTACTTGCTTGGTTAAAGTCACACTGAGGTATTTTATTATTTGGGTCTATTATGAAGGTGTTGTTTCTAATTTCTTTCTCAGATTGTTTCTCTTTTATGTAGAAAGGGCTACTGCTTTATTTGGTTAATTTATACACTTTGCTGAAGTTGTCTTTATCAGGTTTAGTAGTTCTCTGGTGAACTTTTTGGGATCCTAAATATACATCATGTCATCTGCAAATAGTGATATTTTGACTTCTTCTTTTCAATCTGTCCTTTGCCTCTCTTTTGTTGTCTGATTGCTCTGAAAAGTTGGGACTTCAAGAACTCTATTGAATAAGTAGGGATAGAGTGGTCAGCCTTGTCTAGTCCCTGAATTTAGTGGGATTGCTTCAAGTTTCTCTCCATTTAGTTTAATGTTAGCTACTGGTTTGATGTATATGGCTTTTACTATGTTTAGGTATGGGCCTTGAATTCTTCTTCTTTCCAGGACTTTTATCATGAAGGGGTGTTGAATTTTGTCAAATGCTTTCTTAGCTTCTAATGAAATGACCATGTGTTTCTTATTTTTGAGTTTGTTTAGACAGTGGGATACATTGATGATGTTCCATATATTAAACCATCCCTTTATCCCTGGAATGAAGCCTATTTGATCATAATGGGTGAATTTTTTGGTGTGTTCTTGGATTCAGTTTGCAATAATTTTATGGAGCATTTTTGTGTCAATATTCATAGGGGAAATTGGTCTGAAATTCTCTTTTTTTGTTGGGTCTTTGTGGTTTAGGTATAAAAGTAATTGTGGCTTCATAGAAGGGAATTTGGTGCTCCGTCCGTTTTAGATTTGTGGAATATTTTGGATAGTATTGGTGGTATGGGTCTTCTATGAAGGTCTGATAAAATTCTGCACTAAACTTGTCTGGACCTGGGCTCTTTTTGGTTGGGAGACCTTTCAAGACTGCTTCTATTTCCTTAGGAGTTATGGGGTTGTTTAACTGGTTTATCTGTTCCTGATTTAGCTTCTGTTCCTGGTATCTCTCTAGGAAATCTGTCCATTTCCTCGAGATTTTCCAGTTTTGTTGAATATAGGCTTTTGTAGTAGAACCTGATGATTTTTTGAATTTCCTCTGATTCTGTTGTTTTGTGTCCCTTTTCATTTGTAATTTTTTTTTGGATACATTCTGGAGTCTGGCTAAGGTTTACCTATTCTGTTCATTTCTCCAAGAACCAGCTTTTTTTGGTTCTGTTGATTCTTTATATAGTCCTTTTCTTTCTTTTTTTTTTTTCTCAACCGAACCGCCTTTTGGAACCGTGCTCTGTTGACTAAATCCCCAACGTCCTTTTGTTTCTACTTGGTTGATTTCAGCTCTGGGTTTGATTATTCCTGCCTTCTACTCCTCCTGGGTATATTTGCTTCTTTTTGTTCTAGAGCTTTTAGGTGTGCTGTCAAGATGCTGACATATGCTCTTTCCTGTTTCTTTCTGCAGGCACTCAGCGCTATGAGTTTTCCTCTTAGCACAGCTTTCATTGTGTCCCATAAGTTTGGGTATGTTGTACCTTCATTTTCATTAACTTCTAAAACATTTTTAATTTCTTTCTTTATTTGTTCCTTGACCAGGTTATCATTGAGTAGAGCATTGTTCAATTTCCACATATATGTGGGCATTCTTTCCTTATTGTTATTGACACCAGCTTTAGCCTGTAGTGGTCTGATAGGATGCATGGGATTATTTCTATCTTTCTTTATCTGTTGAGGCCTGTTTCATGCCCAATTTAATGGTCAATTTTGGAAAAAGAACCATGAAGTCGAGAGTAGAACATCTATCCTTTTGTTTAAGGATAGAAATTTCTATAAATATCTTTTAAGTCCATTTGGTTCATATCTTCTGTTAGTCTGTCTATTTCTCTGTTTAATTTCTGTTTCCATGATCTGTCCATTGATGAGAGTTGGGTGTTGAATTCTCCTACTATTGTTTTGTGAGGTGTAATGTGTGCTTTGAGCTTTAGTAAGGTTTCTTTTCTGTATGTAGGTGCCCTTGTATTTGGAGCATAGATATTTAGGATTTAGAGTTCATCTTCGTGGATTTTTCCTTTGATGAATATGAAGTGTCTTTCCTTATGTTTTTTGATGACTTTTGGTTGAAAATTGATTTTATTCGATATTAGAATGGCTATTCCAGCTTGCTTCTTCAGACCATTTACTTAGAAAGTTGTTTTCCAGTTTTTACTCTGAGGTAGTGTCTGTCTTTTGTCTCTGAAATTGTGTGTTTCCTGTGGGCAGCAGAATGCAAGGGTCCATACCTATCCATTGTATTAATCTTTGTCTTTTTTTTTATTAGGAATTGGAATCCATTAATGTTGAGAAAATATGAAGAATAGTTGTTGTTGGTTCCTGTTATCTTTGTATTTGGAGGTGAGATTATGTTTGTGTGCTTGCCTTCTCTTTGTTTTGTTGTAAAACGATTAGTTTCTTGCTTTTTCTAGGGTGTAGCTTGCCTCCTTTTGTTGGGCTTTACCATTTATTATCTTTTGTAGGACTGGATTTTTAGAAAGATGTTGTGTAAATTTGGTTTTGTCGTGGAGTATATTGTTTTCTCCACCTATGTTAATTGAGAGTTTTGCTGGATACAGTAACCTTGGCTGGCCTTTGTGTTCTCTTAGGGTCTGTATGACATCTGTCCAGGATCTTCTGGGTTTCATATTCTCTGGTGAGAAGTCTGGTGTGATTCTGATAGGTCTGCCTTTATATGTTACTTGACCTTTCCCCCTTACTCTTTTTAATATTCTTTCTTTGTTTTGTGCATTAGTTGTTTTGACTATTATGTGATGGGAGGAGTTTCTTTTCTGGTCCAATCTATTTGGAGTTCTGTAGGCTTCTTGTATGCTTATGGGCATCTCTTTCTTTAGGTTAGGGAAGTTTTCTTCTATGATTTTTTTTGAAGATATTTACTGGTCCTTTGAGCTGGGAGTCTTCACTCTCTTCTATACATATTATCCTTAGGCTTGATCTTCTCATTGAGTCCTGGATTTCCTATATGTTTTGGACCAGTACCTTTTTCTGTTTTACATTATCTTTGACAGTTGTGTCGATGATTTCTATGGATTCTTCTGCTCCTGAGATTCTCTCTTCTATCTCTTGTATTCTGTTGGTGATGCTTGTATCTACGGCTCTCTTGTCTCTTCCTTTGGTTTTCTATATCCAGGGTTGTCTCCCTTTGTGCTTTCTTTATTGTTTCTATTTCCATTTTCAATCCATTCACCTGTTTGGTTGTATTTTCTTGTAATTCTTTCAGCTGTATTTGTGCTTCCTCTCTAAGTGCTTCTTCTTGTTTACTTGTGTTTTCTGCATTTCTCTAAAGGGTGTTCTTTATGTCTTTCTTTTAAAGTCTCCATGAGTGAGATCAAATGTGATTTTAAATCTAGATCTTGCTTTTCTAGTGTCTTTGGATATCAGTGTTTTTCTTTGGTGGAATGGCTCCAGTTATGCCATGTAGTCTTGGTTTCTGTTGCTTGGGTTCCTGTACTTGCCTTGCCTCTCGCCATCAGGTTGTCTCTGATGTTACCTTGTCCTGCTATTTCTGGCAGTGGCTTGACTGTCCTATAGGCCTGTGTTTTAGGAGGGCTGAAGACCTGTTTTCCTACCCCTCCTTCTCTGGGATCCCTGTGCACAGGGGTCCATATGGCTCTAGGTGTCTTCCTCTAGAGTCAGAAATGTGGGCAGAGTGTAGTCTCCTCTGGTTGCCCAGGTGTGTCTGTCCTTGTGAAGGTGTAGCTCTCACTTCCACAGGATTTGCGTGCAGGGAGCTGCTTGACCAGGTCCCTTCAGATCCTGGGGCAGAATCGGCCACAGGGGTCCTGCAGCTTGAGTGCCCCTATCTTCCTGTTCCTGGAGGCCCTATACAGTTTCCTCTTGGGCCAGCGATGTGGGCAAAGGTGGGCAGAAGTGGCAGACACTCCTTCCCTGCAGTCTCAGGAGTGCCTACACTTCTGGTTGATGAGCTCTGTCTCCCACGGGGTTTGGGAGCAGGGAGCTGTAGGCCAGGATCAGCGAGGTTCAGGCACCAGCTAGAAACCACCAGTCAGTTCTGTTTACCATGGCGGTATCTCTCCAGTCTAAAACTAGTTTTGAATCATGCTCTTGGGTGAATGTTTGCAAATCCTTCTACTGGCCCAAGTTCTGAATAGAGAAAATGTTGAAAATTAGTCAGACACAATCATGAGAAAAATTACCAAATGACTGTTCATTGCATGAATGATTTAGGGACAGGGTTGTCAAATAAAATAGACTGATAGAAATTCTAGAACAATATTTTCATTAGCATTTTATATAATAAAATGTTGTTAACTTTCAAAAATGCACTGATAGAAAACAGATACAAATGTGTGCATATTTATTATTGAAAATATAAGCTAATGTTTGCATAAGAAATGATCAGGACTTGATATCAACAACTGAGCCCATAGAACAATGGGAATTCACACCATTAGAAAATTTCACATTTTTTATGAGAATACCAAATTATAAAAAAAGTTTAAATAATGAATCAAAATTTCAAATTCCTTCCCAGGAAATAAAATGGTACACGTATTCACAAAGGCTTTTGCAAGAATGCTCCAGAATGTTGGAGAACATTCCATGGCTCTAGAATGTTCCAGAAATGTGCACATTGATTTATAATTGTACAAAAAGTAATTAATATTCAGATAGTAATCAGTAATCAAAGGGTCTGAGTGATGAACAATTTATCATTGTTAAAATAACCAGAGTCAGATAACTTCATTTTTTTATCTTGTTCCAAATGAGAAACTT
The DNA here is from genome assembly GCF_011064425.1 of Rattus rattus. NCBI lineage: Eukaryota > Metazoa > Chordata > Mammalia > Rodentia > Muridae > Rattus > Rattus rattus. Next base: position 37,674,689 of record NC_046172.1, read on the forward strand.
GGTCTTTAGGGACATGAATATTTGTATTTTCTGACAGCCAGCCCACATCCACAGTGGCCAGAAAGGTCAATTTCATGGCTTAACTCAAGTTAATCTCATTAGGAAAGTATCAGAAAGACAGAATTGTCATCCACAGTTGTTGTCACCTACCAGGATATGCTGGAATTTCACCATGGACAATACATGCCAATCTCAGGACAATAATCAATACTATATAAGGTGGAGATGGCTCTGGGTTTTTCCACCATCTGTCCTTGGTCTCCGAACTCCATCAGAAGCAGAGAATCCAGGCTCTAACATGGTGAAGTTTCTGCTGATTGTTCTTGCATTAGGTGTATCCTGTGTACATCATGAAAATCTTGATATCAGTCCCTCAGAGGTATGTGCATTTGGGGAGAAAAGGGTGTGTAGGGTGTCTATACACTCTGAAGTTGCTTCAAGCATATTTAACATATGTTATAAAATATACATCCATACCATATCTGAATCCTATCTGTAACTCAATTCTAGTGTCTTCCAACTCTTTACATGTTTTCAATGAGATCTGTTTATGGTATGAAATGTTATGACAAGAAAATTGTAGATTGGACTTTGCATCATTATTAATTGACACAGTGTGAACTGTACCCAATGTCCCATGTTCTAGAGTGAATGATTGATGACATAATCTCACAGCCTACTCTCTAGCAAGGAGAATCTGCATTTCACTAGGTACAACTTCATTTGTTGGCTGACCTAAAATACATGTAATAATTAGGATGATTGTTGCTGAAAAAAGGAACAGATGGACTAACCAATCTTTGAAATGGTGTCTGTCCCATTTAGGTTAATGGGGACTGGCACACCCTTTACATACTTGCAGATAATGTGGGGAAGGTAGCAGAAGGTGGATCCCTGAGAGCTTACTTTCAGCACATGGAATGCGGTGATGAATGCCAGGAACTCAAAATCATATTCAATGTCAAGTAAGTGACATTCACCTGATGCATATGGACAGGACTGAGAAACTGGGGACATGGATGTCAGCGTGAAATTTTCACTGAAACTTCAGTTATGTATAACACTGGAGTTGATCTCCTGGGCATAGTCATTCTGAGTTGGGTCCTTGACTTAAGGAACACTAACTGCAATATGTTCTACAGTTTTAAAGGGTTGGGTGACTCAGTTGAAACTAGTCACAAACAGTAAAGGAGGGAGAATATGAGGACAATCTTCCCTTGGAAGACTGGAGTTTACTGTCCATGTCAATCATAACCCCAGAGTGCCTGTTTCAGTCTTCAGAAATGGGTTTAGTTACCCAAATTAAATATTTCCCAAGGGCAGCTAATACTACCACACACTAATGAAATATGAGCAACCTGAAAGAGTAAATTCAGAAGTAAGTTTTTGCTTTGTATTTTTGAAGGTTGGACAGTGAGTGTCAGACACACACTGTTGTGGGACAAAAACAAGAAGATGGGCGGTACACTACTGACTGTGAATGGAAGTTAATGGGATTGAACTCCGAGAGAGAGAGAGAGAGAAAGAGAGAGATTTGCCATGTTGCCAAGCTGCACACAAGATCTAGAACAATTTCATTTTCATCTGATAAGTTATGATTGAAATTCCAAAATCCAAAACTAAACTTCCAGGTGTTTATGGGAACATTTGTTATGGTACATTACCCACATTCCTATAAATGTATTTCAGTTCCTATTATTTAAGATAAGTGTAATTCACATTTAGAAGGTGATCCTAAAAAGCTGCATATTTGACTTCTTAAAGATTTTATTTTGTGGAAAATTATACATTTACACACACACACACACACACAGACACACACATTAACAAACACATGTTTGTTGCTATTTTTGACTTTTCTGAGACAGCCTCTTAGCAAACCCGGATTTGTCCTATAACTGGTTCTGAGACTAGGTAGCCTCAAGGATCCTCCTGTTTGTTGGGATTTGGGTGACTCACCACCAACCTACCACAGCTAATTTTACTATTAGCCTGATAGTTTTTACTTTTCAAATAGGCTGTGGCAATATAAGATAATTATGGAAATTACTTTTTAATTGAAAATACATTTTTTATTAGAGCAAGATTCTCTCCCACTAAATAGCTCTCATTTACAATTCTATACCATTGTAAAGGACATTTGTCAAACAAAAATATGATCGGTGTGTTATGTCATAAGTTATAATAATAATCATAATCATAATAATAATGATAATAGCTCCAAGAATTCTTCTGATTTCTAAGCTGATTCTCTTTTCATTGCAGACTCTGGTAGAAATTACTTCCGAGTTGTGAAGAAGACAGATGACATTATTTTCTTTCACAACGTTAATGTCGATGAGAGTGGAAAGGAGACAAATGTGATTTTAGTTGCTGGTGAGAGTGGTCTCTATCATAGAGTTTCTACTGATATGATAAGCACTATGACCCAATGAAACTTGGGGAAGAAAGGGTTGATTTGGCTTAAGCTCCTACAACACAGTTAGTTTTCAACAAGAAGTCACTACTTCTCAGCCATTCAAGACTCCTCGGTTAAAAATTCTCTGTTTAGCCCATTCTTTGGATTAGGTTGTTTGTTTGGTTCTCTGGAGTCTAACTTCTTGAGTTCTTTGTATATTTTAGACATTAACCCTCTATTGGATGTAGGGTGAGTGGAACATGCTTTCCCAATCTGTAGGTTGCTGTTTTGTCTTATTGACAGTGTCCGTTGCCTTTCAGAAGCTTTTCAGTTTCATGAGGTCCCATTTGTCAATTGTTGATCTTAGAGCCTGAGCCATTGGTGTTCTGTTTAGGAAATTTTCCCCTGTGCCAATGAGTTCGAAGATGTTTCCCAATTTCTCTTCTATTAGATTTCATACATCGTTTTTTATTTGGAGGATCTTAATCTGCCTGCATTTAAGTTTTGTACAGGGTGAGAAATAAGTATCAATTTGCATTCTTCTACATGCAGACCACTAGTTAGACCAGCACCATTTGTTAAAGATGCTTCCTTTTCTCCACTG
>NC_046172.1:37677700-37711493 GCF_011064425.1 Rattus rattus
AGATCGATCCATGCTTATCACCACGCACAAGCTTAAGTCCAGTGGATCAAGGACCTCACATCAAAACCGATGCACTACACACTAATAGAAACAAAAAGTGGAAGAGTCTTTGAACACATGGGCACTGGAAATTTTCCTGAACAAAACACCAATGGTTTATACTCTAAGACCAAAATCGACAAATGTGATATCATAAAACTACCAAAACTACATGAGGCAAAAATTTCTTATTAAGACAAATAGCAACCAACAGATTGGAAAAAATCTTTACCAACCCTACATCTAATAGAGGGGCTAATGTCAAAATATACAAAGAACTCAAGAAGTTGGGCTCAGAGCAAATAACCCTATTAAAATGGGGGAAGAAGCCAAACAAACCATTCTCAGGTGAAAGATTATCAAAATGCACAAAAAACACCTAAAGAAATGTTCAACATCCTTAAGCCATCAGGGAAATGCAAATCCAAAGACTGGATAAGTGGATTTTAGCCAAAAAAGCTCAAATTACCTAAGATTAAATCCACAGACCACAGGAAGCTCAAAATGAAGGATGACCAAAATGTGATACTCCCAATCCTTCTTAAAAGGGGAAAATATCCATAGAGGGGATATGGAAAAACAAAGTTTAGACAATAACTCAAGGAATGGCTTTCAGAGCCTGGACCCACATGTGGCCCTATATCTGACAGCCACCAAAACTAAGGTAAGATTCAGTGAAGCTAAAAATGCTTACATGGAAAGGGACGGACATATCTCTCCTGAGACACATCAGCATTCTCAATACAGAGGTCAATGCTATCAGCAAAACACTGAACTAGAACATGACCCCTTGGAGAATTAGAGGAAGTATAGAAAGAGCTTGGAGGAGCTTTTAATCCCATAAAAACAACAAATGCCAACCAACCAGAGCTTCTCCAGGACTAAACCACTACCAAAAGAATATACATGGACTAACCAGGGGCTCCAACTACATATGTAGCATATAGCAGGAGAATAGCCTTGACCAGGCACACAGGAGGCCTGGTCCCAAGTTAAAGTTGTGACCCCAGTTAGGGGGGGTCAATAAAGGGGATGTATAGAGATGGATGCCCGTGTGGGGGGGGGGGGGATGGAATGGGGATTGTGGGCAGGAAACCCAGGAAGGGAATAACGTTTGAAAATATAGTAAAAGAAATATATCTAATAAAAAAAGAAAAAAAGAAGCAAAAGCAAAGAAAAAAGGAAGGAAGGAAGGAAGGAAAGGAAGGAGGAGGAGGGAGGGGAGGAGGGAGAGGAGGGAGAAACAGGCAAACGAACGAACAAAAAAGCATATCATATATAAAGCACCAAAACTTTACAAAGCAAGAAATGAAATAATGTATGTGATAATCATCGATACGTAGCTATTGCTACTAACAATCAATTGCTCAATGTTAAATTAAAAAGAATTTATCTGTGATTCAACTGGAAATCTGGCTTTGACACTAAACTGGGGATTATCAGCATCATTTTTTGAACCATTCTTTGCCTGTTTGTCTGTGGAAGATGAACAAATAGAAAAAAGCTACTTGAATGTGCTTTACTTAAATTGGGAGAGGCAAAGAAATCTACCACAGCACAGAAAATACTATGCAATTCTAAAGTCTACACTTGATCTTGAAATGGCACAGACAAACCAGCAAATTATTGGCTAGGGAGCAGGAAACGCCATCGTGGGTGTTGACATTCGCCACAAGGACCGAAAGGTTCAGCGCAAGGAGCCCAAGAGCCAGGACATCTACCTGTGGCTGCTAGTCAAGCTGTACAGGTTTCTGGCCAGACTGGACCAACTCCACCTTCAATCAGGTTGTGCTGAAAAGGTTATTTATGAGCCGCACTAACTGCCACCCTGTTCCTGTCCCTGATGATCCGGAAGATGAAGTTTGGTCGGGAGAGAAACAAAACTGCCAAGGTTGGGGGACGGTCAGATGATGTGCGATTCTGGGGAAGTGCCCAAAGCTGAAGGTGTGTGCACTGAGGGTGAGGGCCCGGGTTGAGCCCTCAGGCTGGTGTACCTGACCTTCGACCACCTGGCCCTGAGTCTCCCCAGTAATGGCTTACAGTGCTCCTGTCTGAGTCCTGAAGGGCAGGAGGTTAGCCCGACACTTTGGCAGGCCCCAGGAACCCACACACACCGACCAAACCCTATGCCATTCAAGGGCTGGAGTTTGAGCGTGCCAGTCGCCGAAGGAGCCAGCCTCGGCTGGGCTGCAAAAACCAACCCTGGCTCTTACTATTAATAAAAAAGCACGATGTTAAAAAAAGAAAAAAAAGATCAATATTTTTATATAAGGTTATTATATAATGAATCATATATTAAAAAGTTTACCTTTACTTGATATAAGAGCATTCTGGACTAGACGGCAAATTCCAAGCAAGGTTTAACTCACTTCCAGAAATGGGACATTGCTGTTTAAGATTGACTATATTGGATTTTATTTTAGAATTAATCTTGTCTGGCCATGTATGGATGGTGAGGACATTCGCCTTGGACTGTAACTCCGTGGCCAAGTAGATCAGAGGTTTTTTTTTATCATTTATCAAAATAATGTCTTTTATTGCCAACAGATTATCATCAACCAAAACAAGAAAAGGCTGAACAAACCTTGTTGACAAAAAGAAAAGTGAAATGCAAATAGCAGAATGAGACCTTTCACAGATATTAAACTGAGAGTGGAGGAAAGTCAAAGAAAAACTGGGTGTTAGTAAACAACAGGTGAGCCACCTTCCCAGTTGTTGCTCATTTCTGGAATTCAGAATATATATTCATTATTAATAACCTATTAAGTATGTTAATACTACCTCACACCTGTTCAAACTTTACAGTACCTGTAATATAGACAGACTATTATAAAAATACTCTGATCCCTGGTAGGCTGAGATTAGTAACCTTAGCTTCACATCTCTCTTTAACCACATAGACTTCTCCACCATGAAGGACTATATTCAAATAAAGTCCTTCTATATTGGAACATAAAAAAAAATTATTGGCTAGGAACACATGGCTAAGTCCTATATCACTGGAACAGGCAGACATACTTCTTCTGTAAGAAAAACAAGTCTGTATTTACTGAAAAGCAACTCAATCCGCCAAACCAGTATTTGGTTTCACTGATGTGATAACACAGTCCTGGAGCATTCAACATGATAGTTGGATTTGAACAGGCTTTCTCAGGTAGTTAGTAACTGTTGGTACTTTCTTGACAGTTCTTGTTATAAACCATGACTCAAGACCAATTTGTCAACAATCTATAAAATATTTTATGCCTTATGTTCTGTCAACAAGGAGGTAAGTTACTATTTCCTTATTGTCAAGAAGTTAGAGAAATGTAGTAAATTTTCTCAACTTGAACTGACTAAAGAAGAAAAATTATTTTATATCATCTTACAATCAATATACATGCCTTTTCAAGGATACTTTTATGATGAAACTAGCTGATAGTTTTTTCCAACATATTATTTCTATTAATTAATTGGGAATTCTATACAGTGCACCCCAATCATTCTTGCTTCCAGTTTTCCCAGGTCCACTCCCCACCTTTTTGTCCTCCCCAAAAAAGAGAAGGAAAAATACACCAAATTTAATTTGTGTTGCCCATATACTCAGTGCAGCAGGTCAAATCCAGTAGCCAACCCTTTAAAAAATTGAGTTCTTGCTACCACCCCCCCAACTTCCCCAAAATCATCAACAGGGGGCTGCATTTCTGCTATCTAATAATTTAAGGCAGTGGTTTTTAAACCTTCCTACTGCTGTAACCTTTAAATACAGTTCCTTATGGTGTGGTGACACCCATCATAAAATTATTTCATTGCTACATCATGACTTTAATTTTGTTTCAGTTATGAATCATAATGTAAATATCTGATATAAAGGAAGTATATCTGGCAAGCAACTCCTGTAAAAGAATCATTCAACATTCCTTCTCTATGCCAAAAGTATGAGAAGAGGAAGAGGAAGGAGGGGAGGATATAGGAGGAGGAGGAGGAGGAGGGAGGAGGAGGAGGAGGAGGAGGAGGAGGAAGAAGAAGAAGAAGAAGAAGAAGAAGAAGAAGAAGAAGAAGAAGAAGAAGAAGAAGAAGAAGAAGAAGAAGAAAAGAAGAAGAAGAAGAAGAAGAAGAAGAAAAAGAAGAAGAAGAAAAGAAGAAGAAGAAGAAGAAGAAGAAGAAGAAGAAGAAGAAGAAGAAGAAGAAGAAGAAGAAGAAGAAGAAGAAGAAGAAGAAGAATAAAGAAGAAAGAAGAAGACAGCAGCTATGACTTACAGGTTGAGACCTGCTGTTTTTTGGTTTTGTTTTGTTTTTAATTGCCTTTATGTTTTTATAGTCCAATCATTATACCCCTCCTGGTCTGCCCTCCCACAGGTACTCACCCCATTCTTCCTACCCTTGTCTCCTAGAGGATGTCCCTACTCCCCTACCCTTACCCCTGATCCCTGCCAGATCTCCCTCTTCTTTGGGACCTCAAGTTTCTCCAGGGTTAGGCATGTATTCTCTCATGAGGCCAGACCATGCAGTCCTCTATCCTCTGCTGTATATGTGTACAGGAACTAAGATCAGCTCATTTATGCTGCCTGGTTGGTGACTCAGTGTCTAAGAGATCTCAGGGATCCAGGCTAGTTAAGATTGCTGGTCTTCCTATGGGGTCACTCTCCTCCTCAGCTTCTTTGAGTCTTTCCCTAATTCAAACACAGGGATCCCTGATTTCATAATGGTTGTGGGTTGGGTAAGTATCTGCATCTGTCTCAGTCAGTTGATTATTGGGTATCTCAATGGAAAGGCATGCTAGGCTCCTATCTATTAGCATCATAGCATCAATAATACTGTCAGGCCTTGGAGCCTCCCGTCAAGATGAATCCCAAGTTGGGTCTCTCACTGGACATCCTTTCCCTCAGTCTCTTCTCCATTTTTGTCCCTGCAGTTCTTTTAGACAAGAACAATTCTGTTTAATAGTTTTGACTATGGGATGGCAACCCCATTTCTCTAAGTGATTTCCTGTCTTTTTACTAGAGGTGGCCTCCACAAGTTCCCTCTCCCCACTCTTGAGTGTTTCTAAGGTCCCTCCCTTTGAGTCTTGAGAGCCTCTCACCTCTCAAGTCTCTGGTACATTCTAGAGGTTCCCCAAATCCCACCCACCCCCCGAGATTGCATATTTCCATTCATTCTGCTGGCCTTCAGGGCCTCCCCCAACTACACCTAATATATGAGTAAGGAAAAGAAAGAAACTCATTTAGAAAAGCCAAAATGAGATTAATTCATTTGGACAACAAAAATTCATTAATAGGATAAAGGCTAAATATAAAATTGAGAAATCATTTTGTAAAATTTAATTCTTTGTACCATGTATTTCTATATGACTTTAAGAAAGACATACTTCCTGGACCCCTTTCTCTCATTAAAATACAGGTTCAACATGAGATACTGTTTCAAAAATAAAACAATTGGAGAAATGTTCAACATATAATATATACATTTATCAAACTTTAAAAAAATAATGAACCTGGAAGGCTAGCTCCCTTGGTAAAGTGTCTTAAAAGCATGAGAATTTGAGTTTTGTCCCCAGAACCTCTGTAAAAATTGAAACAAACAACTAGACCTGAGGACTGTGATATTAAATTCGGAACTGGAGAGGCAGAGAAAGGAGAAACCCTGAGAGTCATTGGTCAGCTAGACAAGCCTACTTGGTGAACTTCAAAAGACCCTGACCCCAAAAAAATAAATAAAAGAAAGGAAAATAAGAAAAATGGTCAATACAACCTGAGAAATGTCACCCATTATTGTCCCCTGTTTTGTGCACACACACACACGCACACACACACACACACTCACACACGCACATCTCAACTATGTATATGTTAGAATTTTAATGCTAAATTCCTTGACCTTCCCAATAGTATAATTTTATATTCCATATGTCAGATTAGCATATATAATAGGAAGCAGAGAATAGAAGATAAAATAGAGGGAGAAAGGAAAAAATAGGTCTCAAGCATTAAAGGCAGAAGCACAATTAAAAAAACAACATTAAAAGAAGCAGACTCAAACACAAGGATTGAATTTGTGAATGAGGAGCAAAGCCCACAAGGTGCACAACTATGTGACCTTATGTTGAGCTCTCTCTTGCTCCTGGAACATTCACTTACAGTATTACATCAGAAAGATGGTGACTAACAGGCCTTTGAAGATGATAAAATTATTTACCTCCCACATTGGTAGTTCATAGGCTTAGATGATGCTTTAAGTCCCTGGCTATACACATCATAGACAATATTTCTTTTCATGTAATAGAAAAGGTTTTTTTTAATTCTATCACTTTTAAGATTTACTATCTTTGACTCTACAGAATTATGAATTTTATAAAGAAAAAGTAATTGAACTGGTTCTACTTAATCCTTGAAATGACTTGGGAAATACTTCTCAAATGAAACTTCTTACTTTGATTTTTGAATATAAATGAGCTGTGTTTGAAGCCATTTATATTCAAAGTAACAGAGAAAGTTCAAAAATTCCTATACCACTATTTTCCTACAGAATAAATCAGGAGATGTATAGCATTAGGTAATGTATATTTCATATAAGTTACTATTAATTTTTATATTTGTAAAACATTGCTCAAGGGTTTTTATCAAAAAGTGTGATGGTGTCCCAATGGTGAAACTTTTTATGTAACCCCTTTGCAGTGATAAGAGAAAAGCAACAACTAAAGACTTATGAAATCACATATTGGTAGATTTCTTCAACTAGAATTCTATTTATGTTTCTCTTGGAGACACATGTATAAGACATCTCACATGTTAAAGTCCACAACAATTAATTTAGAAATTATGAATGTTAACTTAAGGCAGCTTCAGAAAAAATAATTCCACACATTTGTTTTATGCTGGCTAATTTATTCCATTATTCCATTGTTTAAATATAGTGAGCATTTCTTCTTCCCACATAGATGACCACTTATCTGATAATATATAAAAAGAGGTGAAACCACACATTGTGGTTTTGTATTTGAAGTGAATACAAAAGGGCAGAAGGGTTCTAGGATTTCGTCTTGCCACCACTTTTATTCTAACTAATCAATGATGTAATTGATGAATAAACCACAATTGGTCAACCCTTGAAATCATTACTGTAATGAAGCCAAATTCTTTAACTTTTTGTTGGTTTAACTAGAACTATAATGAAAGAACTATTTTGCTGTTCTTTCAAACAGGCTAAAACAGAAGGTATTGATGACTAGTTTATATTTGTTCACTTTGGTTTCATTTAGTTTGCTTTGGGTTGCTTTGCTTTTGCTTTGCTTTGCTTTTGCTCTGCTCTGCTCTGCTCTGCTCTGCTCTGCTTTGCTTTGCTTTTGCTCTGCTCTGCTCTGCTCTGCTCTGCTCTGCTCTGCTCTGCTTTGCTTTGCTTTTGCTCTGCTCTGCTCTGCTCTGCTTTGCTTTGCTTTGCTCTGCTTTGCTTGGGATGAGGACTCACTGTGTAACCTTGACTGGCCTAGAATGTATAAAGATCGGACTTCGACATCACAATGCTGGGGTTAGAAGTGTTAACCACCGCGTTCACCAGCTCAATGCTTAGATTTTGAACAACAAAGTCTTAATATTTTCTCCAAATCTTTTCTCCAAGGTCCACACAAGTTGAATGACCATAGAGAAATTAAATCAATCTCACAACTTAACAGCACATTGGATTATTTCAGTGTATGTGTACAAAATGAGACATACTCACATAGGAGAGGTTAGTACTAACCTCTGAGTATTTCCCTGGAAAATTCACTATATCTCACAATGACTCAGTGTTTCAGCTCTCCACCACCATTCCAAAAAATCAAAACCTGTTAGACTTAACATTAAGAGCTACAGTGACAGGAGGAAAGCTGAGGAAAGTTGTATCTGAAATGACAGGGTAGTGGAGTCCAACATGTGATTGTGAGATAATGAATTTCAATTTTTTTATCTACTTTAATTTGTGCATTTGTGTTTTGTCTGCATGTATGACTGTGTGAAGGTACCAGATCTTCAGGAAATGGAGTTACAAAGAGTTGTAGGATGCCATGTGAGTATTTGGAATTGAGCCTGAATACTCTGGAAGACTACCCAGTGCTGTGAACTGTGGAACCCATCTCTCCAGACCTCTGAAATGTATTATTATACCAATGTTTCCTTCTTTTCTTCATACTCCCATCCAGGGCCTTAAAGGCCCTAGATGCTGAATTTCCACCAGAGAGATTGTCATAATCTTCTGAATATATCTGCTTGTCAATGTTTATCCACATTCAGTTATATGTTTTGTTTTAATTTACAATTAATAGTCACAGAAGTTATAAAGTCTAACCATTTTTGTTTGGGATGTGTTTTATGGTGAACATGCAGTGTAAACTTTGTGAAATTTGAATGAAACTTTGAAACCTGTATGCTGACTAGTTCTTTTAAAGATTTTATTCATGTGTGTTTATGTAAGTGTATGTCCATGTATACTCAGATGCACATGCTTGTACACATACAGAGGCCAGAAGAAAGTGTTTAACCCCTCAGAATCAGAGTTATAGAGGAATCAGGACTTCTAGATTGCTAAGTGGGTACTGACATCCAAATTCTGGTCTTTATGATTTTTCAGCCAGTGCTCTTAACCTCTAAAACATCTGTCCAGTTCCTTACTTGATTTTCGATAGTTTTTTTTAAATATATTATTTACTTGTATGTAAGAGCAGCTTACAAAGTATATAAAACTTAAATATGGCAGGGACTATGTCTCCACCAATTAAGTGCAAGATACACAAGTGTGAAGGTCTGAATTCAGTCCCCAACAGTGACATAAAAGTCAGAAACTCTATACAGATGTATGTATGTTTCTATGTAAGCAAGTAGGTATATAGGTATGTATGTATGCGTGTATATATGTATGCATTCAAATTATATAGAAGGATTTCTGTATCATTTACTCATAAACATGCATACATACATGCATGTGAACACAAACATACACAGAAACTCCCTTTGTTCAAATTCACCTTCCATAATGCCCTGTCATTCTTTTTACCCTCTCTCTTGTCAAGAATCTGAGTATTTTTCTGTATTACCCTATCCAATGTTTCATATATATGGTAGTGCTATGGCTTCAGCCTTGCTATGGGTATTTAGGGTTGTTTTCTGTACCTCAATGAATTCTGAATTTGATTGTTCTATTTCTATGAAGAATGTCATTGACGTTTTGATATTTTGGCAAGTACTATGTTGAGTTTGTGGCTTTTTCAGTTATATGACAATTGTATTGTTTATTACTGATTTACAAATCTCTGAAATAAAACCAATATGATTGTAGTATGTGATTTTCTTAATGTGATATTGAATTTAATTTGCAAAGATTATATTGAAGATTTTTTAATCTATGTTCAACATGGATATTGACATACTTTTTTGTTTTGTCTTTATCATGTTTGGGTAGCAAGGTAATGACTTCACAGAATAAATTGGAAGTAAACATTGTCTATTTTATGAAATAGAAGGAAAAGAGAGTGCTATTTACTCCTTAGGTTTGTTATACAACTTTTTCTTAGTGCTTTATTATCATTTATGGTATATTTATATAGATTTCTATATATTATTTTGATCTTTATTAGAATATGCACATAGATATTTATACATTTCTCCTAAGATCTTTTTATGGTTTTTAATCGAGTACTTTAAGTTTTCTTCTAATAACTCTTCTTTTTCTCTTGTAATCTTATTGCTTTAATTTGGGTGGCTTGTTTGTTTTGTTTTCAGACAGTCTCACTACATATCAGAAGGTAGGCCTCAAGTATGCAGTAATTCTCCTACCTCCAATTTCTGAATGCAGACTGCTAAGATTATAGGAGTCACCCTACCAACTAGGCCTGGCTAATCTAATCATATTTAAGGGCTCTTAAGTCTATTACTTGCTCACTATAAATTCACCAATCCTGTCTAGCTTTTCGAAAAATAAACTTTTTTTCATTGATCTTTTGGTCCCTTAATTTTTTGCTCCAATATTTGTTATGACTTTCCTTCTGCTGCTGAGATTGTTCTTTCTTTTAATGTAGGCACTCAAATATATAAAGATGAGTCTTATAATTATTGCCACTGTATTCCACAGGTTGTTTCCCTTGAGATTTCTTCAACGATAAACTCCTTCTCCAAATAGATATTGTTCAATTTTGATGTACTTGCACAGTTTCATAGTTATTCTTTGTGTTAATTTCACTCTATTATGTATGATATGATAAAATTTAAGAAATAGTTTTGGCTCTTTGTGAATTTTTAAATAGTTCTACTCATCAACTACATCTACAGATCAACTCTGAAGTTTCTCTATTGATTCTTTTTTTAGCCTGGATAATTTACTTTTTTATAAGAGAGATATGAAAATATCACACTGTAAGTACAGTGAGTCTTATTTTTCCCATTATGTCTAGTACTTTTATAAAATTGGGTAGTCCATATATTTATAATTATCATGTCTTTCTAAATGGATTGTTCCATTTACCAAATTTGTGAGCTTTCTGATTTTTCCTTACTTTGACGCACACACACACACTGTATTCCTCACACACACGCACACACGCGCGCGCACACACACACACACACACACACACACATACATACACATATATATACTGTTTTCTTTCAAATTTCATTTTCCAAGAAAATAATTTCTTTTCTTTCTGTCCCTTTTAATCTGTTCATGACTCTCCAGGAGGTTAATTTTTATAAGTAGAAGAACATTAAATCTTGTTTCAATCTAGTCAACCAGCTTGCATCTTTCAATTGGAGAAGACAATTTATATTCAAGGCCACTATTAAATATAATTACTAATTCCTGTCATTTCATTGTTATTCTTCTCATTGTTTTGAATATGTATTTTTTTTGTTCTTTCATACATCTTGGAAGATTGATTGCTTGCAGAATTAATATTGCTGTATTTTCTGTTATTCTTATTTGCATATTTCTGGCTATCTCATACATTTGGTATGATTTTTCTTTCTTGTGGTCTTCTGGTTGTATTTATATTATCTCTTGAACACAGTATTATTTTATCTTCTTTATTGGTAATGGATTAATGTACTTTATGCTTATCTTGGAGATTTTATTTCTCCTTCAATTCTAAGGAAGAAATTTATGGGAGATAGAAGTATAAGCTACCAGTTTCTTTGTTCCAGAGCTTGCAATATAACACTCTATACTTACTTGATATTTAGGATATGCTGAAAAATCTACTGCTATTCTAATAGGTCTGCTTTAATAAGTGATTTGGACCTTCAATCTAACATCTTTAATATTATTTCTGTACTCTTTGGCAATTTGGTCAAAATAATTATGCAGCAACAAGAAAATGATTGTTTTGGGAAGGTCATATCTACTTGGATCTCTAAACAGAATTCGGTCCATTTCTATCCTTGGCTTGGGGAAATATTTTTGCAATTATTTTTCTTAATTGGTTGCTTATTTCTTTAGCTCATACCACTACTACTTTAATTATTCTGAATTGGATATGTTTGTGATCACCAATGTTTGAGTAGGACTAGGTAGTTGTTGACTGAAATATCAAATGAACTAGAGGTGTAACGCAGTACCCAAACCCACATAATAGACTTGAGATACTAGATTCAATACCAGGACATTTCTAAAAGATGAAAGCAAATGTATATAACAGCAGAAATATTTAAATAAAGCAGAAGGAAAAATCCAATGAAAGCAAAAGAGAAGAAAGGAACAAAATACTACAAAAAATGATGGTAAAAGATAATAATGAATAGAAATAAGAAAATTACTGAAAGTATAAAATGAAGAAATGAGAAAGAAGGAAACCATAAGCTATAACTATCCCCAATCTCAAACTATACTATACAGCTATAATAATAAAATCAGCATGGTACTGGCATAAAACCAGATACCTTGATAGATGGAATCAAATTGAAATTGAAGAGTCAGATTTAAGTACACACCCCATGGACACATGATTTTTTTGATAAAAAGAAGCCATAAAAAACACATCGTATTAAGGACATATCTTCATTGCTTGGTGCTGGGCAAACTAAAAGGCTGCATGTATAAGAATCCAAATAGTTTTCTGTGTCACCATATATAAAACTCAACTCTAAATTGATCAAACACACTTAATCTGATAGAAAAGAAAGCAGGGAATAGTCTACTGCTCATTGACACAGGAAAAGTCTTTCTGAGCAGAACAGCAATAGCACAAGTAATAGGACCCAAAATTAATAAATGGTACTTTATGTAACTGAAAATCTACATGGCAAAGGGCACCATCATTCAGACAAAATGGTACCCTATATATAGAATGGGAAAACATTTTTATCAATTACCTTCGATAGAGGACTAATATCTAAAATATATAAATAAGTAAAAATAACTGGACATCAAGAAAAAAATGACCCAATTTAAAAATATGTTACAGATCTAAACAGATAATTCTCAAAAAAGAAAAGAAAAACAAACAAAAGAGAAAGTTCTGAAGGCCAAGAAACACTTAAAATATTTGACATCTATAGTCATTAGGGAAATGCAAATAGAAGCTGTTTTGATATTTCATCTTATACAGCTCATAATGACCAAGATCAATAAAACAGATGATATTTTGTGCTAGTAAAAGGATCTGAAATAAAGGGAATATTCATCCATTGCTGGTGGGAATATAAAATTTACTGATAATAATATTGTGGTTTCACAGAAAGCTGGGAATAGATCACCTCAAGATCAAATTATAGCAACCACTCTTTGGCAGTTATGCAAAGAATGCTCTGGCTAACCACCCAGATGCTTGCTCAGCCATGTTCTTTGTTGCTTTCTGTATAATAGTTGGTAATTGGTAATACTCTAGACATCCATTGATAGATATATAGATAAGAAAATGCGGTACATTTACACATTAGAGTATTACTTCATCACTAAAAATTTGAAGTTGGCAGTCAGCTGCAGGAGCCTTGATGTCCAGGTCTGTGCCCAGATCTGAACTGAGCCAGTCAAACAGCTCCCTGCAACCAAATCCTAGGGGGCGGGGGTGAGCGTTAGACCCTCAGAAGTGAGGACACTCCTGAGAAACCAGAGGAATATATACTCTGCCCACATTCCCGACTCAAGAGGAAAATGACTAGTGCCATCTGTGCCTCCTACACACAAGGACCTATGAGCAGTAGGGACAGGACCCTTCCGGTTGCTGCCATCACCAAGGGCTGAAAGCCAGTCGCCAGGAGTGACGACACACCTGAGAGCAGAGGTAAGACCAACTTTTCTGCTCCAAGTGACCTACCTGGTGGATTTAGGACACTCAAAGGCAAAAGTCCTCTGGGACCAGGCACTTCCACTTTCTGGCTGTGCTGGAACTTTTCTCATCCTGGCCTACAGCTCCCTGCTCCCAAATCCCATGGGAGAGAGAGCTGAGCACGCAGAAATGTGGACAATCCTGGGGCTGCAGGACAGACTGCCACTTCTGGCCACATTTGCCCACATCTCTGGCCCAAGAGGAAACTGTAGAGTGCCTCTGGACACAGGAATATAGGAGCAGTGAGCTGCAGGAGCCCTGCAGTCCAGGTCTGTGCCCAGATCTGAACTGAACCAGTCAAACAGCTCCCTGCGCACACATCCCGCTGTGGGGGGTGGGGTGGGGAGAGCTATACACTCAGAATTACGGACACTCCTTAGAAACCAGAGACTACCCTCTGCCCACTTTCCTGACTCAAGAGGAAAACGCCTAGCTCCATTCATGCCCCCTGTTCACAGGGACCAAGGAGCAGTAGGGGCAGGACCCTTCCAGTTGGTGTCCTCATGAAGAGCTGAAAGCCAGCCACTAGGAGTGACTACACACCTGAGAGCAGTATAATCTGTTCCCATAACGGGCTGAAAGAAAACAGGAAAACAGGTCTACAGGAGTCCTGACACACAGGACTACAGGAGGGTCAAGCCACTGTCAGAGACAGCAAGACAAGCTAACACCAGAGACAACCTGATGGGGAGAGACAAGTGCGGGAACCTAAGCAACAAAAACTAAGATTACTTGGCATGGTCAGAATCCAGTTCTCCCATGAAAACTAATACTAGATATCCAAACACACAAGAAAAGCAAGATTTAGATTTAAAATCACATTTTATCATGATGATGGAGGACTTTAAGTAGGTTATAATTAACTCCTTTAAGGAAATACAGGACAACACAAGTAAACAAGTAGAAGCCCTTAAAGAGGAAACACAACAATCCCTTAAAGAATTACAAGAAAACACAACCAAACAGGAGAAGGAAATGAACAAAACCATCCAGAAATTAAAATGGAAATATAAACAATAAAGAAAGCACATAGGGAGACAACCCTGGAGATAGAAAACCTAGGGAAGAGAACAGGAGTCATAGATACAAGCATCACCAACAGAATACAAGAGATAAAAGAGAGAATCTCGGGAGCAGAAGATACCATAGAAAACATTGATACAACTATCAAAGATAATGTAAAACAGAACAAAGCTCCTAGCCCAAAACATACAGGAAATCCAGGACACAATGAGAAGATCAAACCTAAGGTTAATAGGTATAAAAGATAGCAAAGACTCCCAAATTAAAGGGCCAGTAAATATCTTCAACAAAATTATAGAAAAAAAACCTTCCCTAACCTAAATTAAGAGATGCCCATAAACATACAAGAAGCCTACAGAACTCCAAATAGATTGGACCAGAAAAGAAATTCCTCTCATCACATAATAGTCAAAACACCAAATGCACAAAACAAAGAAAGAATATTAAGAACAGTAAGGGGGAAAAGGTCAAGTAACATATAAAGGCAGACCTATGAGAACTATACTAGACTAATCACCAGAGACATTGAAAGTCAGAACATCCTAGGCATATGTCATACAAACCCTAAGAGAACACAAATGCCAGCCCAGGCTACTATATCCAACAAAACCCTCAATTAACATAGATAGAGAAACCAAGGTATTCCATTTCAGAACAAAATTTACAGAATATCTCTCTACAAATCCAGCCCTACAAAGGATAATAGATGAAAAATTCCAACACAAAGAGGGAAACTACACCCTAAAAAAAGAAAGAAAATATTCAACTTGCAATGAAACCAGAGAGAGAGAGAGAGAGAGAGAGAGAGAGAGAGAGAGAGAGAGAGAGAGGGAGGGAGAGGGAGGGATCTCTTAACATCAATCCCCAATAATAAGACATAAACTAACAGACTAGATACATAAAGAGGACCCAACACATTGCTGCATAAAAGAAACACACCTCAGTGACAAAGACCTAAACTACCTCAAAATAAAAGGACAGAAAACAATTTTCCAAGGAAATGGTTGCAAGAAACAAGCTGGAGTAACCATTCTAATAGTGAATGAAATTAGCTTTCAACCAAAAGTTATCAAAAAAGATAAGGATGGACACTGCATATTCATCAAAGAAAAAAAATCTACCAGGATGAACTCTCCATCCTAAATATTTATGCTCCAAATACAAGGGTACCTACCTACATAAAATAAACCTTAATAAAGCTCAAATCACACTTTGTACCTCACACAATAATAGTGGGAGACCTCAACACCCCATTCTCATCAATAGACAGGTCATGGAAACAGAAGCTAAACAGATCCATAGAAAAGCTAACAGCAGTTATGAACCATAAGGATTTAACAGATATTTATAGAACATTCCATCCTAAAACAAAAGAATATAACTTCTTCTCTGCACCTCATTGTACTTTCTCCAAAATTGACCATATGTTCTGTCACAAAACAGGCCTCAGCAGATACAGAAATATAGAAATAATCCCATGGTTCCTATCAGACCACCATGGCCTAAAGCTTGTCTTCGATAACAATAAAAAAAGAACACCCACATGTGCATGGAAGTTGAACAATGCTCTACTCAATGATAACCTGGTCAAGGAAGAAATAAAGAAAAGAAATTAAAGACTTTATAATTTAATGAAAATGAAGTCACAATATACCCAAACTTATGGGACACAATGAAAACAGTGCTAAGAGGAAAACTCAAAGCTATGAGTGCCTCCAAAAAGATATTGGAGAGATCATACATTAGCACCTTGACAGCACACCTAAAAGCTCTACAACAAAAAGCAGCAAGTACATGCAACAGGTGTACAAGGCAGGAAATAATCAAATTCAGGGCTGAAATCAACCAAGTAGAAACAAAAAGAACTATAAAAGAATCAACAAAACCAGGAACTGGTTCTTGGAGGAAATCAACACGGTATATAAACCCTTAGCCAGACTAACCAGAGTGCACAGATAGTGTATCCAAATTAACAAAATCAAAAATGAAAAGGGAGACACAACAGAATCTGAGGAAATTCAAAAAACAATCAGATCTTACTACAAAAGCCTATATTCAACAAAACTGGAAAACATGGATGAAATGGACCAGTTTCTAGACAGATACTGTGTACCAAAGTTAAACCAGGAACAGATAAACCATCTAAACTGTCCCATAACACCTAAAGAAATAGAAGAAATTAAGAGTTTCCCAACCAAAACAAACAAACAAACAAAAAAAAGTCCTGGACCTGATGGGTTTAGTACAAAATTCTATGACACCATCATAGAAGACGTCATACCAATACTGTCCAAACTATTCCACAAAATAAAAACAGAAGCACTACTCAACCCCTTCTACAAAGCCATAATTATGTTATATCTAAACCACACAAAGACCCAACAAAAAAGAGAACCACAGACCAATTTTGCTTATGAATATGGAGGCAAAAATACTCAATAAAATCATTGCAAACCAAATTCAAGAAAACATCTAAATCATGATCCATCATGATCAGGCAGACTTCATCCCAGGGATGCAGGGATGGTTCAATACAGAGAAATCCATCAACATAAGAGACTATGTAAACAATCTCAAAGAAAAAAACCACACGTCATCACATTAGATGCTGAAAAACATTTGACAAAATTTAATATCCCTTCATGATAAAAGTCTTGTAAAGATCAACAATTCAAGGCTCACACTTAAACATAGTAAAAGCAATATAATGCAAACAAGTAGCCAACATCAAACTAAATGCAGAGAAACTTGAAGCAATCCCACTAAAATCAGGGACTAGACAAGGCTGCCCACTCTCTCCCTACTTATTCAATATAGTACTCAATGTCCTAGCCAGAGCAATCAGACAACAAAAAGAAGTCAAAGGGACACAAATTGGGAAGGAAGAAGTCAAAATATCACTATTTGCAGATGATATGATAGCCTAATTCAGTAACCCCAAAAGTTAACCAGAGAACTACTAAGCCTAATAAACAACTTCAGCAAGCTGGTTGGATAGAAAATTAACTCAAACAAATCAGTAGCCTTCCACTACTCAAAGTATAAACAGGCTGAGAAAGAAAATAGGGAAATGATAACCTTCACAATAGTCACAAATAGTATAAAATACCTGGGTGCGACTCTAACCAAGCAAGTGAAAAGGATTTGTATGACAAGAACTTCTAGTCTCTGAAAAAGAAATTGAAGAAGATATCAGAAGATGGAACGACCTCCCATGCTCATGGATTGGTAGGATTAATATAGTAAAAATGACCATTTTGCCAAAAGCAATCTACAGATTTAATGCAATCCCCATCAAAATTCCAACGCAATTCTTCATAGAGTTAGAAAGAGCAATTTGAAAATTCATTTGGAATAGCAAAAAACAGGACAAAATACTATTATACTCAACTATAAAGGAACTTTTGGGGGAATCACCATTCCTGACCTGAAGCAGTATTACAGAGCAACAGTAATAAAACTGTTTGGTATTAGTACAGAGAAAGGCAGGTAGATGAGTGGAATAGAATTGAAGACCCAGAAATGAACCCACACTCCTATGGTCACTTGATCTTTGACAAAGGAGATAAAACCATTCAGTGGAAAAAAAGATAGCATTTTCAACAAATGGTGCTGGTTCAACTGGAGGTCAGCATGTGGAATAATACAAATCAGCCCATTCTTATTGCTCTGTACAAAGCTTAAGTCCAAGTGAATCAAGGACCTCCACATCAAACCAGATACACTCAAACTAACAGAAGAAAATGTGGGGAAGAGTGTCAAACACATGGCCACTGGGGAAAATTTCCTGAACAAAACCAATGGCTTATGCTCTAAAATCAATAATCAACAGATGTGACCTCCTAAAACTGCAAAGTTTCTGTAGGTCAAAGGACACTATTATTAGGATAAAACATGAACCAACAGAATGGGGAAAGATCTTTACCCATCCTACATCTGATAGAGGGCTAATATCCAATATATACAAAGAATTGAAGAAGTTAGACTCCAGAGAGCCAAATAACCCTATTAAAAATGGGGTAGAGAGCTAAGCAAAGAATTCTCAGCTGAGGAATATTGAAGGCTGAGAAGTACCTAAAGAAATGTTAAACATCCTTAGTCTTAGTCATCAGGGAAATGCAAATCAAAACAACTCTGAAATTCCACCTCAAACCACTAGAATGGCTCAGATCAAAAACTCGGGTGACAGCAAATCCTGGTGAGAATGTGGAGAAGGAGGAACACTCCTCTCTTGTTGGTGAGATGGCAAGCTGGTACAACCACTTTGGAAATCTGGCGGTTCCTCAGAAAATTGGACATTGCTCTACCAGAGGATCCAGCTATATATCTCCTGAGCATATACCCAAATGATGTTCCAACATACATCAAAGACACATGCTCCACTATGTTCATAGCAGCCTTATTTCTAATATCTAGAAGCTGAAAAGAACGAAGATATACCTCAACAAAGGAATGGATACAGAAAATGTGGTACGTCTACCCAATGGAATACAACTTGGCTATCAAAAACAATGACTTCATGAAATTCATAGGCAAATGAATGGAAATAAAAAATATCATCCTGAGTGAGGTAATCCAATCACATGATTGTACTCACTGATAGGGATATTCACCCAAAAGTCCCAATTACCCAAAATTCAATCCATAGACCACATGAAACTCAAGAAGAAAGATGACCAAAGTGCAGATGCTTCCATTCTTCTTAAAAGGGGAATAAAAATATTCACAGGAGGTGATATGGAGACAAAGTTTCAGCAGAGACTGAAGGGAATGACCACTCAGGACCTGTCCCACCTGGGGATCCAGCTTATATATTTATGCAGCCACCAAACCTAGACAATATTGATGAAGCCAAGAAGTGCATGCTGAGAGGAGCCTGATAAAGCTGTCTTCTGAGAGGCTCAGCCAGAACATGATAAAAATAGAGGTGAATGCTTACAGCAGATCATTGAACTAAAAACGGGGTCTCCATTTGAAGAGTTAGAGAAAGGTTTGAAGGAGATGAAGAGGCTTGCATCCCCATAAGAACACCAATTCCAACCAACTAGAGCTCCCGGGGACTAAACCACTACCCAAGACTACACATGGACAGATCCATGGCTCTAGCTGCATATGTAGCAGAGGATGGCCTTGTTGGGCAGCAATGGGAGAAGCCCTTGGTCCTGCCAAGGCTGGACCCCCCAGTGTAGTGGAATATCAGTGCTGGAAGTGGGGTGGTTGGGGAGGGGGAACACCTTCATAGAAGAAGTGGGAAGGGGATGAGATAGGGGGTTTATGAAGGAGAAACCGGCAAGGGGAATAACATTTGAGATGTAAGTTAAAAAAAATCCAATTAAAAACAAAGAAAAAAAGGTAAAATAAATCTTTTCTAAAAAGCAAGAATTCTGTTCCTATCTCTTTGAAATTCGCATTTTATATTCTGATAATTAGCATCATGGATTGTTTTTCTGCCCATGGACACATGTTTTTTGGAGCTCAAGAATGCTTACTGTACTGGCTCAGTTTATGTCAACATGACACAAGCTAGAGTCATTTGGGAACAGGTAACATCAGCTGAGAAAATTCCCCCCATCAGATTGGTCTGTGGGCAAGCCAGTTGTACATTATCTTGCATTATTTTGCCTGATGATTTTTGCAGGATGGCCTAAATCACTGTATCAGGGTGCCAACCCTGGGATGTTGGTCCTTGGAGCTACAAGAAATCAGAACAAATAAACCATAGTGAGCACACCAGTATGCAACACCCCTACCTGGCTTCTATATCCATTCCTGCCTTCAGGTCACTGCCCTGAGTTACTGTTCTGACTTCCTTGGATGATAGACTACAAGTTTTAAGATGAAATGAACCCTTTTTATCCCAAGTTGCTTTTGGTCATGGTGTTTTGTCAAAGCAATAGAAAGCCTAGGACAATTAGGGAATTTACATTAGTCATCATGTTAACCAATGCTGAGCCAAAATTTGTACCCAAACATTCAGCTCCCTTTGATCTTCAAGAAGGCTAATGCTAATGCTCTCTCTAATGCTATCATGATTTTTCCTACCTCAAGATCATTTTGAAGACTATAAATTGGTTCTTCAGCTTCTTGAATCACTCCTCTGCTTTGCAGGGGTTCTTTCTTTCTGCTCTGTCTGTCACTTGTGTCTCTCTGTCTCTGTCTTTATCTCCCTCGCTCCCCTCTGTACTCTGTGAGTTTATTTCCCCACCTCTGATAAAAGTCTTCTTCACAATTAAAAAAGGCATAGACTGTATTTCCCTTGCTTCTGTGATTCCTGACCACTTGAGCAGAAATACCACTGTCAACACTAATGATGCACACTATCATCCAGCATAGGTGAAGTATTTTCAGTTTTGTAATACAAAGAAACATTTCAAAGGATCTTACAAGTATACCTGAGTCAAAACCCTGTCCTCTTTCACTCATATCATCATTCTAATGC
Source organism: Rattus rattus (assembly GCF_011064425.1). Classification (NCBI taxonomy): domain Eukaryota; kingdom Metazoa; phylum Chordata; class Mammalia; order Rodentia; family Muridae; genus Rattus; species Rattus rattus. The sequence continues at coordinate 37,698,469 of NC_046172.1, forward strand.
ATTTTTTACAAATGTAGCTTGAGTAAGAATGGGAAGGGATGAGGTGTTATTTATATTCTCTTACAAAATGATTGCATACACTTCACATGGGAATTTCTAAACGCAAACAGGAATCTGAGTGAGTATGCAAGACATTGATAAAAATAAAATGCACACGTTTAAGAGCATTTCAGGAAATTGCCTTGAGGTTTAAAGAGCTGAGAACATTTATACTTTCATCACAGATAGCCATCTCTAATTAAGCGCTGCACTACTTGACACACAATCATCATCTCTGAAGGAAAGGAAAGTCACCTCCATAAATCTCAAAATACCGGATATTAAAAGTGTGTTTTATAATGGTTGCTAAAAAACTATTTGTACAATCATCTAATCCAAAGTAACATATAGGGTCTCAGTGGGAGAGGGAGGATACAAGAGACAGTAATGAAGGATATTAAAGAGCCAAAATCCATCACACCTGCATATGAGTAATTACCTAATAATTATTATAATTATTGTTATATCATAATTTCTGCTATAGTTAAATCCATGTCCCAAGACATGGGTTATCTAGGAAATATACATAATCTAATTTTCTTCTTAATAAGAGCAAAGAAGCTAGGCTTTAATAATTTAAATAGCATTTAAATAAACATGTTTATGTCATAGTTATATTAGTAAACTCATTATATAATGAGTACCAATCAAATTTTAACAAATGCTTATAAAATATTCTGCCACAACTCATATGTTTACTTCATTCTATTCTCCTTTGCATTATTTTGATTAGCTGTTGAAAATAATTTTCCTAAATGTAATTCCACTTTTAAGTTACCCTGTGAAATTTTATCAGATTATCTTAAAATTTGATGTCTTTGTTTTCTATTTCCTAACCCAAAGCCAAAAGCTACTATCTGATTCTGCCATTGCTATATAGAAGCATACATCAACAATATAAGTATAACTGTGTGCAAGTAATAGCTAGCAAGTGTATGTGGCCAGTAGATTACAGTTTGTTGACTCTTGAGATAGATTTTTAATTGCTTTCTGATATCTTTTTAGGCCAGTAACAAATAGGTCCTTTAATTTTAACTTAATTTTTTGAGCAGTTCACATAAAATAGTGTTCTTTGCTGAAGACTCCCAATTTCCCAATCAAAACCAGATAAATATACTAATACTAGACATGTTCATAGCGTATGAACTGATTAGAAAGTAGACAATAGCGAGAGTCTGATATATATCATCAATTTAGGTCAAATGGAAATGTGATGATATTTGGGGAAAATTAAATAATTCTGGTAATATTTATTATTTCTTGTCAGTACTGAAATACAGTATGGTAACAAAACTAATCCGATGTCTTTGTTTAGTTCTAGGGAAAGTAGGAAGGAAGAAGTCAAGGAATGAGGGAAGTACAGAAAAATTGTGTAAATTTTTAATAAGTTGTTTGTTTTTATTGTTTTTATGTGAGTGTATCTTCTTCATGTATGTACATGCACTGTGTATATATCTCCTGTCCATAGAAGTCAAAAGAACCCATTAGAACTGACCTGGAACTGGAGTTATGGGAGTTATGGTTGGTTGTAAGCCACCATATGGGTGATGGAAAATATACCTGGGGTCTCTGTTAGAGGAGCAGGTACTTTTAACCTTGAAGTTATCTTTTCAGCTCTAAGAGATTTAATTTATTAACTACAAAAATAAAACTTCCCCTAGGAAAAATTAAAAATAAACCACATAATTTACATAAACCTTGAAATTCTTTTTTTTTTCATTTTTTCATCTTTATTAACTTGAGTATTTCTTATTTACATTTCAATTGTTATTCCCCTTCCCGGTTTCTGGGCCAACATCCCCCTAACCCCTCCCCATCTCCTTCTCTATGGGTGTTCCTCTCCCCATCCTCCCCCCATTACCAACCTCCCCCCAACAATCACATTCACTGGGGGTTCAGTCTTGGCAGGACCAAGGGCTTCCCCTTCCACTGGTGCTCTTACTAAGCTATTCATTGCTACCTATGCAGTTGGAGTCCAGGGTCAGTCCATGTAGTGTCTTTGGGTAGTGGCTAAGTCCCTGGAAGCTCTGGTTGGTTGGCATTGTTGTTCATATGGGCTTTCAAGCCCCTTCAAGCTCTTTCAGTCCTTTTTAAGATTCCTCCAACGGGGGTCCTGTTCTCAGCTCAGTGGTTTAATGATGGCATTTGCCTATGTACTTGCTGTATTCTGGCTGTGGCTCTCAGGAGAGATCTACATCCGGTCCCTGTCAGCCTGTGCTTCTTTGCTTCATCCATCTTATCTAGTTTGGTGGCTGTATATATATAAGCCACATGTGGGGCAGGCTCTGAATGGGCGTTCCTTCAGGCTCTGTTCCAAACTTTGCCTCCCTATTCCCTGCCAAGGGTATTCTTGTTCCCCTTTTAAAGAAGGAGTGAAGCATTCGCATTTTGGTCATCCTTCTTGAGTTTCATGTGTTCTGTGCATCTAGGGTAATTCCAGCATTTGGGCTAATAACCACTTATCAATGAGTGCATACCATGTGTGGTTTTATGTGATTGGGTTACCTCACTCAGGATGATATTTTCCAGTTCCAACCATTTGCCTATGAATTTCATAAAGTCATTGTTTTTGATAGCTGAGTAATATTTCATTGTGTAGATGTACCACATTTTCTGTATCCATTCCTCTGTTGAAGGGAATCTGGGTTCTTTCCAGCTTCTGGCTATTATAAATAAGGCTGCTATGAACAGAGTGGAGCATGTGTCTTTGTTATATGTTGGGGCATCTTTTGAGTATATGCTCAAGGACAAGAGTAGGTCCCTATGAGATTTATAAATTAGGATCAGTTAGTAGGGATCATACTCAGGGACTTGCACATAATGAGTATGTGTTTTCTCACTGAGATTACAGGTATTAGTGGGGTGCTAGGGAAGCAGTGACCTTTGTCAGTGGTGACACCTGGAGTCAAAAGATAGCAATTCTTGCTGAAAAAGAGGCAGGGTCACCTTAAAGCTTCCCCTGCTTCCCAGGCAGTTACTTCTGAGTGAGGGAAAAGGAAAGAAGGGGACAAGACTTTGAAATCAAATACATCTGTGTTGTCTCTCTCATTCTTCTTCAACTATTATTTGGAAGCAAAAGTAACCTAATTTATTTGCCAAATTTAACTCATTTTTGTGTGGACAGGTAAGCTACTCAAATATAACAGGTACTGAAAAGAAAGCTGCATAAAGGTCTAATCAAGAGAAGATAAATAAATGATAATACACAAACAATCAGTGGTAAATTCAGGGGTTCAACCAAGCTAGGTTAGCTGAAATCCTCATTAATTCATTTGTTCCCCTTTTTCTCATGTCTGTCTTGGTAAGAGCTGAAGAAACTTGATTGGCAAGTTTTTCGGCTATTACTTTTGGTGATTATCTTAGCAAACAATTAAAGACATTACACTAAAAGGTACAAGTGGTTCCAAAAGAAAACAAAAACTAAAATAAGAACAAAAAAATCTATTGGGGTTGCTTAATTTCTAATTTGCTCACATTTGCAACATTTTTATTGGATATTTTTTTATTTATATTTCAAGTGTTATTCCCTTTCCTGGTTTCCTGGCCATAAGACCACTATCCTCTCCTGCTCCTCTTTGTCTATGAGGGTGTTCCCCCAACCCAACCACCCCCCTTCCCACCCCTCTGACATTCCTCTGTACAGGGGTGGGGGCATCCAGCATTGGCAGGACAAAGGGCTTCTCCTCTCATTGATGCCCAACAACGATATCCTCTGCTTTATATATGCAGTTGGAGCCATGAGTCCCCCCCATGTGTACTCTTTGGGTAGTGCTTTAGTACCTGGGAGCTCTGGTTGGTTGGTACTGTTGTTCTTCTGGTGTTGCAAGTCACTTCTGCTTCTTCAATCCTTTCTCTAATTCCTCCAACAGAGTCCCCAGAAAACCCATTCCCAGTTCAATGCTTTGCTGCAAGCATTTGCCTCTGTATTTGACATACTCTGGCTGAGCCTTTCAGGAGACAGCTATATCAGGCTCCTGCAGCATGAATTTCTTGGCTTCATCAATATTATCTAGTTTTGGTGACTGTATATAAATGGGCTGTATACCTAGCTGGGTTAGGCACTGAATGGCCATTCCTTCAGTCTCCACTCAAAACTTTGTCTCCATAGCCACTACTATGAATATTTTTGTTCTCCCTTTTAAGGACTGAAATATCTGAACTTTAGTCATCGTTCTCCTTGAACTTCATGTAGTCTGTGGATTGTATCTTGGGTAATTCAAGCTCTTTGGCGTTATATCCACTTATCAGTGAGCACATACTATGTGTGTTTTATTATGATGAGGTTACCTCACTCAGAATGATATTTTCTAGTTCTATCAATTTACCTATGAATTTCATGAAGTCATCATTTTTGATTGCTGAGTAGATACACCATTGGGTATTTGTATTGTAGATACTCCATTGTGTAGATGTACCACATTTTCTGTATCCATTCCTCTGTTGAAGGGCATCTGGGTTTTTTCCAGCTTCTGGCTATTATAAATAAGGCTGCGATGAACATAGTGGAGCATGAATTTTGCCGTTGATTACTATAAAGTGTTCTTTCTTTATTTTTTTGATAACTTTTGGATGAAAGTTGATTTTATTCGGTATTAGAATGGCCACTCCAGCTTGTTTCTTCGAACCATTTGCTTGGAAAATTGTTTCCTAGCCTTTTACTCTAAGGTAGTGTCTGTCTTTGTCTCTGAAGTGTGTTTCCTATATGCAGCAAAATGCTGGGTTCTCTTTATGTATCCAGTCTGTTAGTCTATGTCTTGTTCTTGGAGAATTGAGTCCATTGATGTTAAGAGATATTAAGGAAAAGTGACTGTTGTTTCCTGTTATTTTTGTTGTTAGAGGAGGAATTATATTTGTGTGTCTCTCTTTGGGTTTCATTGCAAGGTGATTACTTTCTTGCTTTTTCTCGTGTGTAGTTTCCTTCCTTGTGTTGGAGTTTTCCATCTATTATCCTTTGTAGGGCTGGATTTGTAGAAAGATATTGTGTAAATTTGGTTTTGTCATGGAATATCTTGGATTCTCCATCTATGTGAATTGAGAGTTTTGCTGGATATAGTAGCCTGGGCTGGCATTTGTGTTCTCTTAGGGTCTGTATGATATCTGCCCAAGATCTTCTGGCTTTCATAGTCTCTGCAGAGAAGTCTGGTGTAATTCTGATAGGTCTGCCTTTGTACGCTACTTTGAATGTTACTCCCTTAGTGCTTTTAATATTCTTTCTTTGTTTTGTGCATTTGGTGTTTTCACTATTTTGTTACAGGAGGAATTTCTTTTCTGGTCCAATCTATTTGGAGTTCTGTAGGCTTCTTGTATGTTTATGGGCATCTCTTTCTATAGATGTAGGAAATTTTCTTCTATAATTTTGTTTAAGAAATTTACTGATCCTTTAAGTTCAGAATTTTCACTCTCTTCTATATCTTTTATCCTTAAGTTTGATATTCTCATTGTGTTCTGGATTACCTGGATGTTTTCGGCTAGGAGCTTTTTGCATTTTACCTTATCTTTGACTGTTGTGTCAATGTTTTCTATGGTATCTTCTGCTCCAGAGATTCTCTCTTTTATCTCTTGTATTCTGTTGGTGATGCTTGTATCTATGTCTCCTGTTCTCTTCCCTAGGTTTTCATCTCCAGGGTTGTCTCCCATGTGCTTTCTTTATTGTTTTATTTCCATTTTAATTTCTGGATGGTTTTGTTCATTTCCTTCTCCTGTTTGGTTGTGTTTTCCTGTAATTCTTTAAGGGATTTTTGTGATTCTTCTTTAAGGGTTTCTACTTGTTTACTTGTGTTGTCCTGTATTTTTTTAAGGGAGTTACTTATGTCTTTCTTAAAGACCTCTATCATCACCATGAAATGTGAATTTAATTCCAAATCTTGCTTTTCCGATCTGTTTGGATATCCAGTATTTGCTTTGGTTGTAGACCTGAACTCAGATGACACTAAGTAGTCTTGTTTTCTGTTGCTTAGTTTCCTGTGTTTGCCTCTCCCCATCAAGTTGTCTCTGGTGTTATCTTGTCTTGCTGTCTCTGACAGTGGCTTGACCCTCCTGTAGGCCTGTGTGTCAGCACTCCTGTAGACCTGTTTTCTTTTAGCCAGATCTGGGAGAAGAGGTTTGTATAATCTGAAGCACCCAGGTGGGTTGCCTGGAGCAGAGGAGTTGGTTTTACCTCTGCTCTCAGGTATGTAGGTGGTCCTGGTGACTGGATTTTAGCTCTCTGTGCACACAGAAACCTGAAGTGTTCTGTCTCTCACCGATCCTATGTCCCTGTACCCAGTGGGCACAGAGGGCACTAGGCGGGTTCCCCTTTGGTCAGGAATATGAGCAGAAGTGGTGTCTCACCAAGGTCTCTGGATTGTACAAACTTCTGAGGGTCTAGCTCTCTCCCACAGGGGATTTGAGTGCAGGGATCTGTGGTACTGTTTACTCAGGGAGGAAGCAGCAGATTCCTGCTGCTGACTGCTCGTATATTGTTGAAGCCAGGGGCCCCTAGGCAGGTTCCTCTTGGGACAGGAATATGAGCAGAAGTGGTGGTCTTCTCTGAGCTCTCAGTATTGTCCACGCCTCTAAGGGTCTAGCTCTCTCCCTCATGGTTTGTGGATGCAGAGAGTTGTGGGACCGGTTCAGTTCATCTCCAGTCACAAGCAGAATCCCGACGTGTTCTGTCCCAGATGACTTCTGCCTTTGTGTGTCCTGAGGCTACCACTTGGAGCAGAAAATTTGGTCTTACCTCTGCTCTCAGGTGTGTAGATGCTCCTGGTGACTGGCTTTCAGCTCTTGGTGCAGGCAGAAACCTGAAGCTTCCTGCCCCTGACGGCTTATAGGTGCCTGTGTCCAGAGGGCAGAGAGGTCATAAGGCAGGTTCTTCTTGGGTCAGGAATGTTGGCAGAAGTAGTTGACTCCACTGAGATCCCAGGATTGTTCATACTTCTTTTTTTTTTTTTTTTTTTTTTTTTTTTTTTTTTTTAACAGTGCATGTTCAGTTTTGTGTGGGTTTTGTCCATTTTTTTTTTTTCATTTAAATCACGAGCCATTGCCTCCCCTTCTTGGTCTCTCTTCTCACTGTTCCTCAGCCTGTTCCTCCCCCTTGCCTATGAGAGGGTGCCCCCAACCAGGTCACCTGCTTCCTTGGGGTCTCATGTCTCTGGAAGATTACTCACATCTTCTCCCATTGATGCAAGACCAGGCAGTCCTCTGTTATACATGTGCCAGAGGCCTCAAATCAACCCATGTATGCTGCCTGGTTAGTGGCACAGTCTCTGGAGCTCCTAGGGTCCAAGTTAGTTGAAACTGGTTGGCTTCCTAAGACATCACCCTCCCCTTCATTTTCTTTCAGTTCTTCCCCCTAATTCAACCATAGGGGTTCCCACTTCAGTCCAATGTTTGGGTATATGTATCTATGTCAGTCAGCTGCTAGTAGGTGCTCTCAGAGGACAGCCATGCTAGAAAACATCTGCAACAATTTTTAAAGTTTCATATTCCTCACTTAAAGAAATGTTGTAAACAGGAAAAAAGGTTTGTTTGTTGAGTTTTTTTGTCACCAATAATCTTTTTCAGTGGAGAAATTCTATTTAATATTACCCAGCACAATATAAATCTCTGATGTTTCAACTTTACACCTATAAGCAGACAATCTCCTTGGCATAAAACACTAAATTAAAATATAACTGAATGGAAAGGTCTCTCCCCCACACTATCCCCCATACCCCTCTAAAACAAACTAATTCAGTAGTGCTTTATATCCATGTTTATCTATATGAGGCAGGCAATAGAATATAAATGGAAAGCTATGAACATGCCTTAACAAAAACAGTTTATGTGACTTCCAGAATTTAGGTTCTTCCTGTTTTAGAATGCAAATGAATATTATATGTGAGGAAATGCTAGGAAATCTCTATTTTAAATATGCTAAATAGATCTAAAATACCTCTATAAGGTATGCCAGCCTTCACACCTTGCATTAGGAGAAAGACCTATCTTAAATCATTTTCATGGGATTTAGGATCTGAAGCATCAATATGATATGACTACTGCCATGTATAAAAGCACTGTCATGTATAAAACTGCAGTGTGAGGTCTGTAAAAAGGTAACCCATGTTCCAGTATTGTAAAGTCATTAGATATGCACTTTCTCCCTTTGACATTTTACTAAACATCCATCCTTTTTGTCAGACTGAGTTAAATATGCTTCTTAGTGCTCTTACTGCAAATTTTCTCCCTACTTTCTTTTCTTCCTCTTGAGAGTGCAAGGACCAGTAATCTAGAATAGCATCTTCAGAGCTGTTCATCACCTTTTGACAGATGCAACATAAAACCTGAGTGGCACATTCAAACACATCATCTCTGCTGGTTGCAATGTACTTTAGCAACTTAAAAGCACATTAAAATTATAATGATTTTTTTATTAAACCCAGAAATGATAATGCTTACCAAAGTAAGACGTGGTTTACCAGTGACAAAGATTCTTATTTTGCTCTTCCTTGTGTGATACGCTGGGGAGTTTTTCTTGTAAGCTGAGTGAAAGAGCTGCCAGACATCATCTTCTGGAAATGCCTGGAAGAGACATGAGCTAGGAGGAAAACAGCAGACTTTAAAAAGAGAGATCTGCCAGGCTGCATTTCAAATCAACCAACCCCAACCTGACCTCACACCGACTCAGTAAACTCAGGCCCAAAAGGCAAATTCATACAATCATAATTAAATCGTCCTTAATCTAGATGAACATTTTATGGGCCCACGGAGTCTGAAGAGAAAAACCATTAGCTTCACTGACTAATTTTCAGTTAATCAGCAACAATTCATTCAACAGAACACTAACAGGGCAGCCTTGATTAGAAGTGTATGGATATGGATATTAATTGGCTTCTTCTCAGATATGATGATATTAAATTACAAAGACCAAAGAAACACTTGACAAGCACTTTTTGAAAGTAAAGCATGAGACAAGAATAGGTTTTAATTTTTCCCCAACCGAAGATTTCATCTTTCCTTCTCATTGTTCCCTTTCTAGTTTTAAGACCTATCTCCACTGTGTATGTGTGTATGTGAGTGTGTGTGGTGTGTATTGTGTGTGTGTGAGTGTGAGTGTGAGTGTGTGTGTGTGTGTGTGTGTGTGTGTGTGTTTAAAATCTAGGATCTGAATGAGCAAAAAGGTAGTATTTGCATTCTGAATATGGCTTATTTCACTTTATGGTTCCATTTCCATCCATTTTTCCTGCAAAGACATGACATCAGTTTTCTTTATATGAATAAAATTCCATTATATATATATATATATATATATATATATATATATAATATACACCATATTTTTCATTATCCATTCATCTGTTGATGAATATTTAGACTGATTCTAGTTGTTACCTATTGTAAATAAAACAGAAATAAATAAAGATGAATAAGTATCTCTGTTGTATTACTTAAAGGTCCCTTTGAGTATATAACCAAGAAGCACTGAACTGATCTGTAGGATAATTCTATTTTAGCTCTTTTTGTGGGTCTTCCACACTGAGTTCCATAATGAGTGCAGCAATTTATCCTCTCTCTAGCATTCCAGGGACTGGTTACTGGAGATGTCTTTCACATTCTTACTTAGGTTTATTACTAATATATTTTAGTTTCTCTAAAGTCATGGTTATTGGACATTTTCTTGTAGAAATTTTCTTTCTCTACAAGCATATTATGGGTATGTAGAATTTTGTGTTGATTTAGTTACCATACAACTTTGGGGAGATTATTCATCTGATCTAAGAATCTTTTGGCAGAGTCTCTAAAGGCCTTTAAATATAGAATCATGACTTCTCTAAACAGAATAAATTTAACTTCTCCTTTACCTATTTGTATTCCTTCTCTTTCTTTTGTCATATTTTTAAAACTAAAACTTCAAGTACTATATTAAGTAAGATCAGAGAGTGGGCAGAAACACTTGTCTCATTCCACAGCTTACAGGAAAAGCTGTTTTGCCATTTAGAATAATCTTGGCAACATGGGTGTTATATATACAGCCTTCATTGTCTTGAGATATATTCCCTCCCCTACTTTTGCAACTTTTATCACAAAAGCAGGTTGTTGAACTTTCTTGTGTTTTTCTGAATTTATTGAAATGATCAAATGAGTTTTGTCCTTAAGTCTACTCATGTGTTATATTATATTGGTTGAATATACCTTCCACTGAGATGTAAATAACTTGGGCATGATATGTAGTCCTCCTAATATGTTCACAAATTCTGTTTGCTAGTACTTTGTTGAAAGATTTTGTGTCTATGTCCATCAGGAAAATTGCTTTATAATTTTCTTTTTGATCTTATTGTGTCCTCATCTGTCTTGGGTGTCACTGACTTCTCAGAAAAAGTAGAACAATATTTCTTCCTTTTCTATTCTGTGGAATAGTTTGAAATATATTGTTGCTGACCCTTCATTAAAAAGTATGTTAGAATTCGACCATGAACATGTCTGATCGCAGAATTTTCATTGTCAGGAGATTTAATTGTTCCTTCAATCTGATTGATTGGTATAGGTGTATTTAGGTTGTGTAGTCTTAGTTTTTGATAGGTCATATGTTTTTATAAATCCTTAACCATTTTTCAGTGTCTCCATTCCTGTAAATTGCCCGTTTCAGCCACCTCTCATCTAGTTCCAGTCACATTTATGGCAACCTTAGTCAGTCTCTTTCATCATATTTTTCCATTTGCATTCTGTTCCAGATAGAAAATCATTCAGAAGCATTCATTGATGACCAAGATCCCGGTAGTCATGGTGGTGGTATGGCTGGTTCATGGCTAATCTTACTAAGTGTAAGATTATGTCATACCCTTTTCTTTTATGTCTATCTTTCATATAAATAAAATTTCCTTATTGTTATTCTGACGTTTTATTTTTGACCATCTGGCCTTGCAATCTACCATCTTACTCATAGTATAGTAGTGATTTTAAAATATTAACAACAGCTCACCTTAGTGAATCAAACATGAGATGCTAAAGCAAGAGGATTTCAATGAATTATAGGCCAGCCTGAGCAACAAACTGACACCATATAATAAAACAAAGACAAAGATCTAAACATATAATTCCCTTGTTTGAATGAATATAAAAAGGAAGAATAGTCTACATACTTTAGAAAAATTCAGTGTGGATTTTCTTACCAAGTAAAATCTCAACTAAGTAAAACTGGTACAGGATATATTTCATTTGATTTTCCTACTAGTTAAATTTAAATCTAATATCCATTTTATTATACTTCTTTTTTGATAAAAAGTGTTTCTTACCCCAATAAGCAGAATAATTATAACTTGAAGACCCGGTCCCTGAATATTTACTAGACGAAACACAAGATCACCTTTCCCTGAAATAGAATAAAATATAAAAACAACACCCTTTAAATGAGTTACAATTTTGCTTTACCCCCAGAACTGTATGTATTTCTTCTCTTTCACACCTACATCCTCTCTTAAATAAATCTCATGAATAAAGCTAATTTGTTTTCTTACCACTCAAGCTTCTGTTAGTGGATTGTCATATTTCCTTTTGAAAGGTCTTTATATTTATTAAATAGTAGTTGTATTCCCCAAAAGGAAATTATATCTTATTAAAAATGCCTTCATAAAAATAAGCCAGTTTGTATCTATTGTTCATTTTAAGGGATCAGTTTTTCAACACTAAATGATTAGAATATATAATTATGTGTCACTTAACTAGGATATGTACCAAGAACCAAATTGCTATGTAATTTTCTTTTTTCTATAACTATCATAAAGTCTATCGATATAGGCTAATATTTCTTTGAAATTCCTAGGAAATTGGATTATATGGGATAACCATCACACATGTATATGGCCTATCATTGACTAAAATGTCATTATAAAATCTGAATTAAGCCGGACCAGCGGAGGATCCCTGCCTTCAGCAGCTCTCTGCTCCCAGGCCCCCTGGAGGGGAGTTCTCGCCGCCTGGCTCAAGGCACTCCTGTGAGGCAGCAGAGGACCCCTCACCTGCCCACCCCTGCCCACATCCCTGGCCCAGGAGTGAAACTGTATCGGCCTCTGGGCACCTGCCCGTGAGAGGGCCCAGGAGCAGCAGATCACTGCCTGAGAGACCGCACCCTGAAGGGACCGCCGGATAAACAGTTCTCTGCACCCCAAATCCCGTGGGAGAGCGCCAAGCCTTCAGAGAGGCGGACGCCTGGGGGAAACCAGAAGAGACTGCCACGCTGCACAGCCAGTTGACCCCAGAGGAAAACAAAAAGCTATCTGGAACCCTGGTGCTGAGACCCTCCCGGAAGGGCGGCGCCAGATCTTTCCTGGCTGCTGAGGCCGTGGAGGAGAGCTCCATAGGCAACACCTCCGCCAACAAACTTGAGCCCTGAGACTGCTAGGTAAGACAAACTTTCATACAAACGACTTGCCTGGTGAACTCAAGACAGGCTCCACAGAAACAGCTGAAAGACCTGTAGAAAGCCTTGAAAGCAGAACACTCTGTCCCCCATAACTGGCTGGGAAGGGAAAATAGGAAAACAGGTCTACAGCACTCCTGAAACAAAGGCTTATAAGACAGTCTAGCCACTGTCAGAAATAGCAGAACAAAGTAACACTAGAGATAATCTGATGGCGAGAGGCAAGCGCAGGAACCCAAGCAACAGAAACCAAGACTACATGGCATCATCGGAGCCCAATTCTCCCACCAAAGCAAAAACGGAATATCCAAACACACCAGAAAAAGCAAGATCTAGTTTCAAAATCATATTTGATCATGATGTTGAGGACTTTACAAAGAAAGACATGAAGAACTCCTTAGAGAAACAACAGGAAACATAAACAAACAAGTAGAAGCTTCAGAGAGGAGCGTCACAAAACTCGAAAGAATTCCAGGAAAACAAAATCAAACAGTTGAAGAACAAAATTGAAATAGCACCAAGAAAGAACATGGAAACAACCTGATATAGAAACCAAAAAGAAGAGACAAGGAGCTGTAGATAAGCAATACGTAACTGAACGGTTGTCGAT
>NC_046172.1:37711593-37793642 GCF_011064425.1 Rattus rattus
CAACCAACAGATTGGGAAAAGATCTTTACCAATCCTACAACAGATAGAGGCCTTATATCCAAAATATACAAAGAACTCAAAAAGTTAGACCGCAGGGAGACAAATAACCCTATTAAAAAATGGGGTTCAGAGCTAAACAAAGAATTCACAGCTGAGGAATGCCGAATGGCTGAGAAACACCTAAAGAAATGTTCAACATATTTAGTCATAAGGGAAATGCAAATCAAAACAACCCTGAGATTCCACCACACACCAGTCAAAATGGCTAAAATCAAAAACTCCGGCGACAGCAGATGCTGGCGAGGATGTGGAGAAAGAAGAACACTCCTCCATTGTTGGTGGGATTGCAGACTGGTACAACCATTCTGGAAATCAGTCTGGTGGTTCCTCAAAAAAATTGGACCTTGTACTATTGAGGACCCAGCTATACCTTTTGGGCAGATACACAAAAAGATGCTCCAACATATAACAAAGACACATGCCCACTATATTCATAGTAACCTTTATTTATAATCCGCCTAGAAGCTGGAAATATCCTAAAGATGCCTTCAACAGAGGAATGGATACAGAAAATGTGGGTACATCTTCACAATAGAATACTACTCAGCTATCAAAAACAATGACTTTATGAAATTCATAGGCAAATGGATGGAACTGGAAAATATCATCCTGAGTGAGGTAACCCAATCACAGAAAAACACACATGGTATGCACTCATTGATAAGTGGTTATTAGCTCAAATGCTGGAATTACCCTAGATGCACAGAACACATGAAACTTAAGAAGGATGACCAAAATGCGAATGCTTCACTCCATCTTTAAAAGGGGAACAAGGATTCCCTTGGGAGGGAATCGGGAGGCAAAGTTTGGAACAGAACCTGAAGGAACGCCCATTCAGAGCCTGCCCCACATGTGGCCCATACATATACAGTCATCAAACTAGATAACATAGATGAAGCAAAGTGCAGGCTGACAGCAACCGGATGTAGATCTCTACTGAGAGACACAACCAGAATACAGCAAATACATAGGTGAGTGCCTGCAGTAAACCACTGAACTGAGAATGGGAACCCCGTTGAAGGAATCAGAGAATGGACTGGAAGACCTTGAAGGGGCTGGAGACACCATATGAACAACAATGCCAAGCAACCAGAGCTTCCAGGGACTAAGGCACTACCCAAAGACTATATACATGGACTGACCCTGGGCTCCAATCTCAGAGGTAGCAATGAACAGCCTAGTAAGAGCACCAGTGGAAGGGGAAGCCCTTGGTCCTGCGAAGGCTGGACTCCAAGTGAATGGGATTCTTGGGGTTAGGGCGTTCATGGGGGGAGGATGGGAAGGGGAACACCCGTAGAGAAGGGGAGGGGGAGTGCTTAGGGGGATGTTGCCCTGGAAACTGGGAAAGGGCAATGTAAACAAGAATGTAATGTAAACAAGAAATACCCAATTTAATAAAGATGAAAAAAAAATGAAACATGGAAAATGAACGGAACATGAGAAGGGAAAAAGCCCCTCCCTCGGAACCTACATTGTATTTCCTGCTAGCTCAGAGTCCCAAACTCCAGCACAACGCACACCATCAAGGTTGCCATTGCCTACAAGGACAATATCACCTTTGCCCTGAGATGGTTCAAGAAAGGATGTTAGATGCAACAAATCGAGGCCAGAGAGTAAAGGAGATTGCTACAAAATCTGAGGACCTGAGTTTGATCCTTGAAACTCACATGGTGAGGGAGAGAGCCAACTCCTGAGAGGTGTTCTCTAATTGATAGACGGACGGATGGACAGACAGGCAGACTTTAAGAGACTTAAGTTGCTTATAATGGTACTCACCTGTACTCCAGAGCTTGTGCAACAAAGGCAGATGTTTATCTCTGTGAGTTCAAGGCCAGCCTGGTCTAGATTGTGAGTTACAGTACAGCCAAACTGTGAGACCCTGGAGAGGGAGAGAGGGAGGGAGGGAGGGAGGGAGGGAGGGAGGGAGGGGGGGGGGGGAGAGAGAGAGAGAGAGAGAGAGAGAGAAGACTGCTTCCATATACACTATTTCTATAGACTTTTTCTTAAGCTCCCTCCCCATGCTTAAATCTGAAGAAGGTACCATATTAGTCTACTTAATAAACTTATTCACTTTAAAAACAAAAGAAATGCCAATACTCTCTTATCCTTCATGGTTCACCTCTTTTTCACATGAGGGGAATGTTAAATGAATCTATTAAGAGACATATGAGGTGAGGCCATATGAACTATTGACAAGTTAATACTATGACTAATCAGAGATTTCAACAAATTGATCTTAATTTTTAGACAAATACATGTTGAAATGTAACTCTAATTTTGGTATTCTGAAGATGGATACTTCTTGGGATCTCTGAAGTAGGATATTGGAGGAATGAATTATTTATCAAGGAGAAAATGGGACATAGGCATGGAAACTAGAATTTTGAGAACTAGGTTTAGGACCTATCATATACATAAATTCTTTATTTATGATTCTTAGAAATTTATACCCCTTTCTTCTTTCTTCATATTACCTTTAATTCATTTCTTCATTGAGTTTTGAAAGCATATTACAGGCACCATTCATTAACTTTATTATGGATCAATTTGTATTGATTGTGTCATATTACATTTACAAATCATCTGAATAATCTGATGAGATACATAATATGTCCAATTTATATCTGAAGAAAATGAGGCTCAGAAATATTAGGGAACTTTGTTTACTGGGTTGATACTGTGCAGGCTACTACAGATACTGTGAGTTCATGAGAGTAGCAATCCCTGCTATATCAAGAAGATAGTTTTGCAGATATGCTTTAGAATGATTTTTAGTCAATTTTAATTTAATTTATTTTTTACAATTACACAAAATATTCTTTCATTAATGTTTCTTCAATAAGTTCTTTTCTCCACTTTCCTTCCTCAACAAATCTCTTTCCCTTCCTAAATCCTGCTCTTATGTACACATGTTCACGTGTGTGTTTCTTTTTGTATCCCACTATATTTAATTATGGATTCCTGAATGAACATGAATTGGGAGAATTATACACTTGAGTAGAGACAATGTACCAGTGTACAAACTAAAGATTATAGCTCCCCCTTGTTCTGCAACATTCCACTGTCTATAGCTCCTTTGGGGAAGTGAAATCTTAGCAATCATAGCCTCCATCGATGATTGATTGTTAATGCACTTAATCTTGCGAAAGTAGCTACTGCTGTTGTGAATTCCTGTCCAGATGATGGCATTTCAAAATACCTCTTCCCATCTTCTAGGTCTTACATTCATTTAGCCCATTTCCTGCAAGGTTCCTTGGGTCTTGGAGGGGTGAAATTCATAAATACATGTAGCTCAAGTTGTACTCAAACTCAATATATATCTAACATTAATCATTATCTCCTGATTCTTCTGCCACTATTTCAAGATTACAAGAATCATAGGTGTATACCACATGTCCATCTTATAAAGTTTTGGGATTTGAATTTAGGACTTCAAATATGCTAGCCAAAACTTTACCAAATGAGCTACATCTGCTGACCGATCAGATATCATGTATGTATAGGAGATAAAGAAATTTCAGTTTGAGGGGCTCAATTTTAAACCACCTCTTTAGTGCATAATCACTTACACAAGGATCCTGCAGGTTCTCATTTTGTAATTTTTGAAATTGGTATAATCCTAACCTCTGGATTGCCTTTCTAGATGGTTACAATTTTAACCATAAAGAAATGGCATAATTCAATTTGAAAGTCAAAAACATAAATTATTTGGTAGATTTAATTCCAGAACAATGGTGTTAATTGCTAATTTGTTCTACTCATCTTATTTCTCTTTGTCAAGATCTTGTTTATCATATTTTTGAACAAATTTTGCCACTAGCCTTGAAATTATACATAGTATTTTATCCACGTAAAATTTCTATTTCTGTTTGATCCATTTTCTGCTTCTACTTTTCTTACATTGGCTGTCAGAGTGAATTCTTTCATATGATATCCAAATTTGAATGTATGAGAGGAGAAGAGTTATAAAAGTAAGTGAGAGAGGGAAAACGTATAGATAAGGAAGCATAAATAGCAGATGAATACTACTATTCATCCCTGGAAGGTAATGAATTCATTTAAAACTGATAGATTGTAGGTACAATGGTATTCATAAATAAGACAGCATATACCCCAGGCTTAGCTTGAGAGACCAACAGTCTGTCCTTGGCGATTTAGAAAATGTATTCTATTTAAGTGTTGGGGATTGAGATGATACAATCACCTTAAAGACTACTTTAGAATTGATTTGCTTAAGCTACTGATTAAGATTGGAGTTTTATTTTTTTTTTTTAACCACGTTAGTAAGGATAGTGATGTGAATTCCAAATCTCTGAGATTTTATTCTAAACATTACTACAGTTTCAATCCTGGAAAGTATCCTTGAAATGATGCTTCATTCATATGGAAAACAGGCTAAAATAAGGCAGAAAAGAAAAAAAAGTATTAAATCAACTTAAACATTATCCTGTAACCTGGTTAGGATAACTCAGATGAGCCTTTCATTTTCTATATATGAGGGAATAGTCAAAATAGACCCTGCTGGTATTCGAAAGATCCAGTGTAGAAGTTTGAACCTGAAAGCACAAACTGAGAGAAACAATGCAGTTGTCTTAAACAAGCCTTGATCAAATGATGTGATGACAGAGATTAAAGAAGGAAAATTTGAATCACAGTTTCAGACCTCAAAGATTCTTACTTTTATTTTTTTCAATAATTTTTAAAATTTAGTTATTTATTTATTTACATTTCAAATGTTATTCTCCTTCCCAGATTCCCCTTCACAAACTCCCTATTCCCTCTCCCATCCCCACATCTATGAGGGTGCTTCCCCACCCACATCTACTCCCCCCTCAGAATCCTTGCATTCCCCTACACTGGGTCATCAAGCGTCCAAAGAATCAAGGGGCAACCCTCCCAGATAAGGCAATCCTCTGCTATATATGCAGTTGGAGCTATGAGCCCCTCCATGTGTACTCTTTAGTTGATGGTTTAGTACTTAGGAGCTTTGGGAGGTCTGGTTGGTTGGTATTTTTGTTCTTCCTATAAGGTTGCAAACGCCTTCGGCTCTTCAGGCTTCCCCTAACTCCTCCTTTGGGGTTCTGGTGTTGCTCAGTCTCATGGTTGGCTGCATGCATCCACACCTGTATTATTCCGGTTCTGGCACAGCCTCCAATGGGACAACTATACTAGGCTCCTGTCACCAACACTTCTTGGCATTAGCAATAGTGCCTAGGTTTGGTGTCAGCAGATGGATGGATTCCTAGGTAGGCCAGCGTCTCTGAATGGCCTTTCCTTCCATCTCTGCTCTATTTTTTATTCCTGTATTTCCTTTATACTGGAGCAATTCTGGGTTAAATTTTTTGAGATGGGTGGGTGGCCCCATGCTCCAAATGGGGGCCATGCCTATTCCCTGGATATGGTCTTGGCAGGTTCTCTCTCTCCTTCATTGTATATTTTGGCTAATGTTATACCTGTTGTGTCCTGGGAGCGCCTTTGGTCCCTGGCATCTGGGACTTTCTAGTGGCTACCTCTAGTTACCCATTCCCCACTGCTACACACTTCCATTGGTACATTGCACTACCCAAGGACCCAGCAACTCCATTCCTGGGCATACACCCAAAAAATGCTCCAACATATAATATGGACACATGCTCCACTATGTTCATAGAAGCTTTATGTACAATAGCCAGAAGCTGGAAAGAACCCAGATGTCCTTCAGCAGAGGAATGGATACAGAAAATGTGGTACATCTACACAATGGAGTACTACTCAGCTATCAAAATCAATGACCTCTTGAAATTCATAGGCAAATGGATGGAACTAGAAAATATCATCCTGAGTGAGATAACTTAGTCACAAAAGAACAAATATGGTGTATACTCACAGATAAGTGAATATTAGCCAAAAAAAAGGCCATATGAAACCCCAGAAAAAGGAAGACTAAAGTGTGAATGATTCAGTCCTACTCAGAAGGGGAAGAAAACTATCACATGATGTAGAGGGAGGGAGGAATCTGGGAAGGCGAGAGGAGGGGGAGGAAAAAGGGGTGCACAATCAGGTATGTGAGGAGACCAGGGAGAAGTACAGAAGATTCTTACTTTTCAAGTGAGGTAGATAAGGATGATTAACTGTCTTATTGGGGGAAATAAAAGATACTTTTAATAATTTTAGTGTGTGAATGTGTATGCCTGAGTGTGTACATGTGTGTATGTTAAGCATCTGGGACACTGGGAGGTTTCTTCTCCAATTTTAGCTCATTCCTTCATGGTTTGTATTCAAGGTTTGTGTCATTAATATACTGATTATCTTTATCTGATATCCCTTGTCTTTCTTTTACTTTTTAATCCAAGATAACTAGATGTTTTTATTTCACAAGCATTTGTTGGGGGACTTCTTCATGCCAGAACTTGTACTAGCCATAAGTGATACTATATTAAGCCAGAAAATATAGTAAGGTTATGAAAGTTTATTGCAGAAGAGCAATCATTCTTTGAAAGTTATTTTTGTTTATGTGAATTCTTAGAAAACGTATTTTTGAATTATAGTGTATAGCAATCTAATCATGTGCAATGTATACCTTCTTCAATTCAAATTGTCTGGAAAAAGAAGTATTATTCCATTGTGTGTGATGATTTCCTTTCACATTTCTTACTGAGGTAGCCAAAAGAGCTAAAGGTAAAAGTCAGTTTGCAATTTTATAAATTTATGTCCTTGAGGCTTAGAGGAGAAATGAATTCATTTTTTTGTAGGACTTCCCTGGAGATATGTCCCAAATAGATTTGTTTAAGAAACTGAAATCATAATGAAACTTTCCTATTCATGGCTATTCACCTGACTCCTACATTATTGCCAACTTCTGCTCAAAACAATGCAAAATAATACAAATACTTTTTTTCACCCAAGTTGCATGTAGGTAGAAGATGCCTGCTAGGTCTGAATATTTTAAGTAAACCTCTTGTTTTGCACATTCTTCCAAGAAGAACCCTGATATGTTTTTTAAAGATTATATAAGGAAGCTCGAGTTTTGAAACAACTAAGTTTGAAAATTGTATAATACTCAAAGAAACAAAGGAAATGAATGACTATATTAAGTCTCAATTTTAAAAACTTCCACTGTTGTTTAAGTTGTAATATTTTAAAGATGCTTTCCTCAACAGTTTGTGAGTTAATTATTATCATTTTATGTCTTATTGTCTACTGCTGCCAAAGCTGCTGTCTGAAGGTCACTTACAGGCAAAGATATTTATACATCTTAACCTTAAAAAAGTAACATAACAACAAAAATCTCATACAACTTGTTTCCAATTTTACAATAGATTTCTGAAAATTGTAGTACACATAGCAAAAGAATGCTTCTGTTAACATTATATACATGAAGAATAAGGAAATTTATTTTTTAGAAAAATGGAAACTATATATTTATGACATGGTATCAATTAGTTAAACTAGTCTTTAAAAGAGTAAATAAAATGTATTATGACATTACTGCTTGCTTTTGAATGATAGACTTAAAGACATCTTTTTTGTATTTATGGTTCCAGTAGCTAATATAGGTATATAAAATATCTAGGAGACTATTTTGTAAACAAGGGCAGGCATACTTTTCCCACTCCTGTATAAAATTATGCAACATTGCTTGTTTCTCTGTCCCTGCATTATGATACTTTGAACAAAGTATGGAGTGGGAACAACATGGACATATTATTTAATCTGCATTATCCATATAAAAATAAATGTTTAGGTCTTATTATTATGCTACCAATCCTGGCATCATCTTCACTCAACTGATAATGCTAGCATTCTGGATTGCTATATTAAACTCTCCTATTTAACTTACAATTTGTTACATAAGATTAACTGAAATATTAAACCAAATCCTTAAATGGATTATCATAGTTTTGACTGTATGTAACTTTGGCTGAAATGCTGAAAAAATGGTCACAATGTCAAATGCATGTAATTGTTTTTGTAGTAGATCTTCTTGATTAACATTTGCTGCTCTCTCAATTTCATATTTAAGGTTATTGCTTTATAAAGTGGCCTTAAAATAATTCTAAAACTTTCCTGTCAATTTTGATAGACTCACTAGAGACTTCTATGGAGCTCTGAAATTGTAATAATTTAGACAAGAATTATTTTGCTTTTACCACTTCTAAACCTTGTTACAATTTTTTTGTGAGTAAAACCGAAAGCTGAGATGCTTAGTACACAGCTAATGACAATTCCATAAGGCTCTATGGAATGACTCTCTGTAAATCTCTACGTCCTTCATAGATTGACCAATTTCATATAAGATGAATAGAACTTGCTTTGAAGATTTTGTTCTTCTTTGGACAGAGTGTGTCCTTAATTTATCTGGGGTCATATATCTTTATTTGAAAACCAACTGGAATAGTAGTTTTAAGAAGCAGAATTTCTGTTTTTCTTTTTCTTTTTTCTTTTCTTTTCTTTTCCTTCTTTCTTTCCTTCCCTCCCTGTTTCCTGCCCTCTCTCCCTACTTCCTCCCTCCCTCCCTTCCTTCATTCCTTCCTTCCTTCTTTCCTTCCTTACTTCCTTCCTTCCTTCTTTCCTTGTTTCCTTCCTTCCTTCCTTCCTTCCTCCCTTCCTTCCTTCCTTCCTTCCTCCCTTCCTTCCTTCCTTCCATTTGTCCTTCCTTTCTTTCTTTCCTCCTCTACCTCTCTTTATCCATCCCTCCATTTATTTTTTTTCTTCCAGGACAATTCTAGGGAAAACACAGTGCAGGTTAGGCAAATTCCCAGCAGTCATCAGGAAGAGAGATGAAAGAGGAAAGAAAAAACTATTTTTTTCAAGTTAGGTATGGAACAGGAAAAGATCCATAAAAGGAGAGAAAACACTTCCAAGAATAGAAGTGGGCTAGTGAACTGAGGCCAGGATCCAGCTTTTAACAACACTTTTGGGAGAATTAGCAGCAAATGTGACAAAAACTAAGACTTATGGGTGTTCTGAGTACTGAGAATTACTAATGGTTGAGCCCTAAATAGGATCTTTATATCAGCTTCAACATGATTTTAGAGAAGATAGACTATGTTTAAGTCATACAAGTACCTCTGTCTTCAGTATGTACCTTCTTGCCTTGGAACTTTCAACCATTATTTGAAATAGTACAAGTGCTTCACCAGAAATGGAGCAGGTGCATGTGCTATGTTCTTTGAGGGAACTGGGAGAAGACTTCTAACAAGCATAAGAGTTATTTATTAAAGTGATAAAAATACTGGAATTAGATTATGGTAGTAGCTGAATAATCTTGTGAATATTCTAAAATCAATGGATTATATACCTCCAATGCTGAAATTTATGGTGTGCAATTTCTTTCTGAAATGTAAAGCTTCTTTTGTGTGACTATTTGTTCTGAATTTTCACAGTTACAATACCAATACCCTTCTTACAAAGATTTTTTTTTCTCACCAAACTGAGTTTGAATGACACTAAGCAGACTTAGTAAATGTGACATAGCTACTTTCAAAGAGTGATTATATACGGAAGTGTTAATGGACTTTGTGTCTTTACAGCATGATCTTAGATACATTTTAATTAGGTTGAACTCAAGATGATTTTATTAAATTTGTAAATTGAGTGTTAATCACAGCACAGTGTTTCCCCAAATTAGTTTTCATTTTATCTTTATTGGATATATTTCCTTATTTATATTTAAATGTTATTCCCTTTCCCAGTTTCCTGTCCATAAGACCCCTAACCCCACCCCATCTCCCATAAGGGTGTCTCCTCCATCCACTCCCCCTTACCACTCCCTGACATTCCCCTGCACTGGGGGTCCAACCTTGACAGGACCAAGGGCTTCCCCTTCCACTGGTACCCAACTGGGTTGTGGTTTAGTCCCTGGAAGCTCTGGTTGGTTGGCATTGGTGTTTTTATGGGGATAAAACCCCTTCAGCAATTTCAATCCTTTCTCTAATTCCTCCAATGGGTCCCATTCTCAGTTCAGTGGTTTCTGCTAGCATCACATCTGCTTTTTTTTTTTTTTTTTTTTTTTTTTTATCTTAGCCATTCTGACTGGTGTGAGGTGGAATCTCAGGGTTGTTTTGATTTGCGTTTCCCTGATGTCTAAGGATGTTGAACATTTTTTAGGTGCTTCTCAGCCATTCGATATTCCTCAGCTGAGAATTCTTTATAATATCTGATTCTTATTCATTCATCATTTTCTGTCCATTCTGATTTTTTGTTTTGTTCACTTATCTTTCCATTCATTCATCCATTTTTGTCTCATATATTATCTCCTGGTGGTAGTTTCCCCTACCTTGACTCATCTCAGTATCTCTCTCTACCTCACATCTCCCTCCAGATCTACTCCTTCATTTCCGTGAGCTATCGACTGAACACACCTAATAAATATCAAGGCTAGATGAAGCCACCCAGTAGAATATAAATGGTTTGAAAAGTAGACAAAAGAGACAGAGATGTGCCCCACTCACACTGTTAAAAGGAGCACAAGAATATCAAGCCACACAACCATAACACATATACCCAGGACCTAGCTCAGACCCATACTAACCTCATGCTTGTACTCCACTCTATGTGAGTACCTATGAGCACTGCTTAGTTAATTCTGTGGGCCATGTTCTTATGGTGTCATCAATCCTTTTTGTTCCTACTATCCTTTCTCTTCCTCTTTTGCTGTGTTCCTATGGTTCCATCTGGTGTTTTGTTCTGGGTCTCTGCATCTGCTCCCATAAGTTGCTAGATAAAGCCTCTCTGATGATGATTGCGCTTGGCACCAAACTATGTGTATAAAATTTTCCTTTCTTTCTTCATATGATGAGTGTTAGCATTATTTTCATATCTTAGTTACTGTGTTACAATGAACAGAAGGGTTCAGTCATTTCTTTATCATAATGATTTCATTTCCTTTGGATATGTAACCCAAGATTCAGATTGTTAGATTGTGTGGTAGTAATGAATATGTTTATTTATTTTTTGAGACACCTCAAAAATAAATAGTAAAGATACTATTTTCTGTTATGCTGATATTAATTCATATTATACAAATTAATATAATATTACACAACAAAATGCAAAGACTCATTTTTCTCCACATCTTCATCAAGTTAATTATTTTATGACATTTGGATAATTGCCAGTTGAGCAGGTGCCATGTAATATCTCACTGTTTTTTCATTTGCTGTACTTTGATAATTAGCGATGATGAGTGATTTTTGTGTTTTCTGGTTATTCAGGCCCAGTTTTATAACTTTAGGCTCATCTTTTGTTGCTGTTTACTTGTAAGGGTTCCTTCCTTATATATTTTGACTGATAGTTCTTTAACAGATGTAGGGGTTATAGATATTTTCTCTCAATTTCATATCATCTCATTACTCTTGATTGTTATACAGAAATGTTCTAGTTTGGAGTAATTTCATTAATCCATTCATGCTTTTATTGTCTATGCTTGTGTGGGTCCTACTAAAAATAATCATTAGCACTCCACCACCATGAACACACCAAGAAACAGCTCGACTTCCAGGTGGCTTGCCATAACCAGGCTTACCAAGTAAGAGACACCCCTGACACTCCAATATACCTGGTCTAACTGGGATCTAAATGGGGCCCAGCAGAGGTGGCACCTATCCACTCTGCCTGAGACATATCTCCCTTCCAGCCTGCAACTCTTCCCAGGGCAGTTACAGGGCTCCAGAACCCCCTCCCACACCCAGAGTCAACTTGATTCCCAGGAGGTACATCATAAATAGCAGAGGGGAGGCTCCCCACCCCACCTCAATACCTGGCCTAACTGGAATAACCATGGGGCCCACCTGACTCAGGACCTATCCACTCTGCTGGAGAAACATCATTCTTTGGGTCCACAACTTTGCCTGTGAACTGATCAGGTGTTTCAGCACTGCCCGCCCCCACACCCACCTCCAGAGACAGCTTGATTCCCAGGAGATCTGTCATAAACAGGCCATCAGACACATCCTGACATAAGGAGGTCCATCATAACAAGGCTCACAGGAGGGACAGGCACCAGTCAGAGACAGCAAGGCCAGTTAATACCAGAGATAACCAGAGGGAGAGAGGCAAGAACAAGAACATAAGCAACAGAAACGATGTCACTTGGCAACATCAGCACTCAGTTCTATTAACACAGCAAGCCCTGGATACAATAACATACCTACAAAGCAAGATTATTATCTAAAAATCCCATCTCATGAAGATGATAGAGGATGATAAAGATGACATAAATAACTCCCTTAAAGAAATACAGGAGAACATTGGTAAACAGTTGGAATCTTTTAAAAAGGACACGAACACAAACAAATAGGTGAAGGGATTGAACAAAACCACCTAGGATCTAAAAATGGAAATAGAAACAATAAAGAAATTAGAAAGGAAGACAATTCTGCAGATGGAAAACATAGGAAAGAAATCAGGAGTTACAGATGCAACCATGAACAGTAGAATATAAGAGACAGAAGAGATAATCTCAAATGTAGAAAATACCACAGAAGATATTGACAAAAGTAAAAAATTTACAAACTACAAAAAAATCTGAACCTGAAACATCCAGGAAATTTAGAATGCAATGAAAAGACCAAACCTGAGGGGAATAGGGAGAAAAGACAGTGAAGATTACCAATTCAAAGGGACAGAAAACATCTTCAAAAATTATAGAAGATAACTTCCCTAACCTAGAGAAAGACATGACCATTAAACATACAAGAGACATATAGAACACCAAATAGATTGGACTAGAAAAGACAATCCTCCCAACATATAATAATCAAAACATTAAATAAACAGTACAAAGAAAGAATATTAAAAGCAGTAAGAGAAAAAGGTCAAGTAATATATAAAGGCAGACCTATCAGAATTACACAAGACTTCTCAACAAAGACTCTAAAAGTGAGAAGATTATGGACCGATATCATGCCAACCCTAAGAAAACAAAAATGTCATCCCAGGCTACTATACCTAGGAAACTATCACATAGATGGAGAAACCAAGATATTCTATGCTAAACCCAAATTTTAACAATATCTTTCTACTAATCCAGCACTACAGAGGATTCTAGAAGAAAACTCCAACACAAGGAAGATATCTATACCAAAGAAAACACAAGAAATTAACCATCTCACAAAAAACACAGAAGAAGAGAATCACACGCATAATACCATCTGCAACAACAAAAATAATAGTAAACAACAGCTACTGGTCTTTTACTCTCTCAACATCAGTGAACTCAGTTTCTCAATAAAAAGACATAGGCTAACAGACTAGATACACAAACAGGAGCCAGCAGCATACAAGAAACAACACATCAGTGACAAAGACAGGTACTACCCTAGAGTAAAAGGCATGATATTTATTCCAAACAAATGGTCCCAAGAAGAAAGCTAGAGTAGTCATTCCAGTATCATATAACATAGACTTTCAACCCAATGTTATCAAAAGAGATTGGGAAGGTAACTTCATACTAATCAAAGTTAAAATCCACCAAGATCAATTCTCAGTTCTGAACATCTATGCCCCAAATGCAAGGGGAACCACATTTGTAAAAGAAATGTTATTAAAGTTCAAAGCACACATAGTACCTCACACAATAGCAATGGGAGACTTCAGCACCCCATTCTCACCAATCAACAGATCATGCAAACAGAAATTAAACAGAGACAGTGAAACTAAGAGTAGTTATGAACCAAAATAATTTAACAGATATCTATAGAACATTTCACCCTCCAAAAAAAGAATACTCATTATTTTCACCACTTCATAGTACCTTCTCCAAAACTGACCACATAATTGGACAAAAGACAACTTTCAACAAATACAAGAATATTGAAATAATCGCATATTTTCTATGAAGTCACCAAGCCTGGTCTTCAATAACAACAGAAACAACAGAAAGCCCACATACTCATGGAAACTTAATAACTCTCTACTCAATGATAACTTGGTCAGGGAAGAAAAGAAATTCATGACATTTTAGAACTCAACAAAGATGAAGGTACAGCATAGCCAAATGTATGGAAAAAAAAATGAAAGCAGTGCAAAGACCAAGAACCATAGCACTGAATTCCTTCATCAACTGGAGAGAGCAAACACTAACAACATAACAGCACATCTGAAAGCCTTAGGACAAAAGAAGTAAACACAACCAAGAGGAGTAGATTGAAGGAAATAATCAAACTGAGTGCAAAAATGACACAATTAGAAACAGAGAGTATACATGGGTGGGTCCAGGGCTCTTGAAACATATGTAGCAGATGATGATCTTATCCTGCCAATCCATGAGCATGGGAGATCGTTCCATCTTCAGAGATCTTCTTCAATTTCTTTCTTCAGAGACTTGAAGTTCTTATCATACAGATCTTTCACTTGCTTGGATAGAGTCACACCGAGGTATTTTATATTATTTGGGACTATTATGAAGGGTGTCATTTCCCTAATTTCTTTCTCAGCCTGTTTATCATTTGAGTAGAGGAAGGCTATTGATTTACTTGAGTTAATTTTATACCCAGCCACTTTGCTGAAGGTGTTTATCAGCTTTAGTAGTTCTCTGGTGGAACTTTTGGGGTCAATTAAATATAATGCCACATCATCTGCAAATAGTGATATTTTGACTTCTTCCTTTCCAATCTGTATCCCTTTGATGTCATTTTGTTGCCTGATTGCTCTGGCTAGGACTTTTAGTACTATATTGAATGGGTAGGTAGAGAGTGGGCAGCCTTGTCTAGTCCCTGGTTTTATTGGGATTGCTTCAAGTTTCTCTCCATTTAGTTTGGTGTTAGCTATTGGTTTGCTGTACATGGCTTTTACTAGGTTTAGGTATGGGCCTTGAATTCCTATTCTGTCCAGGACTTTTATCATGAAGGGGTATTGAATTTTGTCAAATGTTTTCTCAGCATCTAATGAAATGATCATGTGGTTTTTATCTTTCTGATTGTTTATATAGTGGATTATGTTGATGGTTTTCCATATATTAAGCCATTCCTGCATACCTGGGATGAAGCCTACTTGATCATGATGGAAGATCATTTTGATGTGTTCTTGGATTCAGTTTGTAAGAATTTCATTGAGTATTTTTGTGTCAATATTCATAAGGGAAATTGGTCTGAAGTTCTCTTTCTTTGTTAGGTCTTTGTGTGGTTTAGGTATAACAGAAATTTTGGCTTCATAGAAGGAATTCGGTAGCTCTCCATCTGTTTCAATTTTGTGGAATAGTTTGGATAGTATTGGTATGAGTTCTTCTATGAAGGTCTGATAGAATTTTGCACTGAACCCATCTGGACTTGGGCTTTTTTTGGTTGGGAGACTTTTAATGACTGTTTCCATTTCTTTAGGAGTTATATGGTTGTTTAAATGGTTTATATGTTCCTGATTTAACTTTGGAATCTGGTATTTGTCTAGGAAATTGTCAATTTACTCCAGATTTTCAAGTTTTGTTGAATATAGGCTTTGTAGTAGGATCTGAGGATTTTTTGAATTTCCTTTGAGTCTCTTGTTATGTCTCCATTTTCATTTCTGATTTTGTTAATTTGGACACACACTCTGTGTCTTCTGGTTAGTCTGCTAGGGGTATATCTATCTTATAGATTTTCTCAAAAACCAGCTTTTGGTTCTGTTGAATCTTTGTTTAGCCCTTTTTGTTTCTACTTGTTTGATTCCAGCCTGAGTTTGATTATTTCCTGCCTTCTACTCCTCTTGGGTGTATTTGCTTCTTTTTACTCTAGAACTTTTAGGTGTGCTGTCAAGCTGCTGACATATGCTCTCTCCTGTTTCCTTCTGAAGGCACTCACAGCTATGAGATGTCCACTTAGCACAGCTTTCCTTGTGTACCATAAGTTTGGGTATGTTGTACCTTCATTTTCATTATATTCTAAGATGTCTTCAGTTTCTTTCTTTATTTCTTCCTTGACCAGGTTACCATTGAGTAGAGCATTTTTCAACTTCCATGTATATGTGGGCGTTCTTTCCTTATTGTTATTGAAGACCAGCTTTAGCCTGTGGTGGTCTGATAGGATGCGTGGGATTATTTCTATCTTTCGGTATCTGTTGAGAACTGTTTTTTTGCCCAATTACATGGTCAATTTTGGAGAAAGTACCATGAGGTGGTGAGAAGAAGTTATATTCTTTTGTTTTAGGATAGGATGTTCTATAAATATCTGTTAAGTCCATTTGTTTCTTAACTTCTGTTAGTCTGTCTCTGTCTCTGCTTAATTTCTGTTTCCATGATCTGTCCATTGATGAGAGTGGAGTGTTGAAATCTCCTACTATTATTGTGTGAGGTACAATGTGTGCTTTGAGCTTTAGTAAGGTTTCATTTACGTATGTAGGTGCCCTTGTATTGGGAGCATAGATATTAAGGATTGAGAGTTCATCTTGGTGGATTTTTCCTTTAATGAATATGAAGTGTCCTTCCTTATCTTTTTTGATGCCTTTTGGTTGACCATTGATTGTATTTGATATTACAATGGTTACTCCAGTTTGCTTCTTCAGACCAATTGTGTGGAAAGTTATTTTCCAGCCTTTTATTTTGAGGTAGTGTCTGTCTTTGTCTCTGAGGTGTGTTTCCTATAGGCATCAAAATGCTGGCTCCTCATTACATATCCAGTTTGTTAATCTGTGTCTTTTTATTGGGGAATTGAGTTCATTGATGTTGAGAGATATTAAGGAATAGTGATTGTTGCTTCATGTTATCTTTGTATTTGGAGGTGAAATTATGTTTGTGTGCTTCTCTTCTCTTTGTTTTGTTGCAAAATGGTTACTTTCTCCTTTTTCTAGGGTGTAGCTTGCCTCCTTGTGTTGGACTTTACCATTTATTATTCTTTGTAGGGCTGGAGTTGTAGAAAGATATTGTGTAAATTTGGTTTTGTCATGGAATATCTTGGTTTCTCCATCTTTGTTAATTGAGTGTTTTGCTGGATACAGTAACCTGGGCTGGCATTTGTGTTCTATTAGGCTCTGCATGACATCTGTCCAGGATCTTCTGTCTTTCATAGTCTCTGGTGAGAAGTCTGATGTCATTTTGATAGGTCTGCCTTTATATGTTACTTGACCTTTTTTCCCTTAGTGCTTTTAATATTTCTTTGTTTTGTGCATTTGGTGTTTTGACTATTATGTGATGGGAGTATTTTCTTTTCTTGTCCAATCAATTTGGAGTTCTGTATGCTTCTTGTATGTTTATGGGCATCTCTTTCTTTAGTTTAGGGAAGTTTTCTTCTATGATTTTGTTGAAGATATTTACTGGTCCTTTGAGTTGGGAGTCTTCACTCTCTTTTATACCTATTATCCTTAGGTTTGATCTTCTCTTTGTGTCCTGGATTTTTATATGTTTTGGGCCTGTAGCTTTTTCTGTTTTACATTATCTGTGACAGTTGTGTTGACGATACCTATGGAATCTTCTTCTCCTGACATTCTCTCTTCTGTCTCTTGTATTCTCTTGGTGATGCTGGCATCTGTGACTCCTGATCTCTTCCCTAGGTTTTCTATCTGCGGGGTTTTCTGTCTTTGTGCTTTCTTTATTGTTTCTATTTCCATTTTTAACTCCTTGATGGTTTTGTTTATTTCCTTGTCCAGTTTTGTTGTTTTTTTCCAGTAGTTCTTTAAGGGATGTTTGTGTTTCCTCTTTAAAGGCTTCTAGTTGTTTACTTGTGTTGTCCTGTATTTCCTTAAGGGAGTTTTTTATGGCCTTTTTAAAAATCCTCCATTAGCATGATGAAATGTGATTTTAAATCTAGATCTTGCTTTTCTGGTGTGATTGGATATTCAGTGTTTGCTTTGGTGGGAGAATTGGGCTCTGGTGATGCCCTGTAATCTGGGTTTCTGTTGCTTGGGTTCTGGTGCTTGCCTCTTGCCATCAGGTTGTCTCTGGTGTTACTTGTTTTGATATTTCTGACAGTGGCTTGACTGTCCTATAGGTCTGTGTGTCAGGAATACTGTAGACCTGTTTTCCTGTTTTCTTTCAGCCAGTTATCGGAACAGAGTGTTCTGCTCTCAGGCTTGTAGTCATTCTTCTCTACTGGCTTTCAGCTGTTCCTGTGGGTGGGATGGCACTAGGCATTTTCCTCTAGAGTCAGAAATGTGGGCAGAGAGTAGTCTCCTCTTGTTTCCCAGGCGTGTCTGCTCCTCTGAAAGTCTAGCTCTCCCTCCCTCTGTTCAGATCTGTGTGCAGTCTGGACTTCAGGGCTACTGCAGCTTGACTGATCCTATCTTCCTATGCCCAGAGGCACTATACAGTTTCCTCTTGTGTCTGGGATGTGGGTAAAGGTTGGCAGAAGTGACGGTCTCTCCTGCCCTGCAGTCTCAGCATTGCCCACAATTCTGGGGGATCAGCTCTCTCTCTCCCACAGTGTTTGGGAGCAGGGAACTGTGGGCCAGAATCAGCGAGGTTAGGAAGCCAGGTAGAAGCCATAAGTGTCTGGTTCCAGAGCAATATCTGCCTTTGTGTGTCCTGAGCCCACCAGGCAGGTCTCTTGGTGCAGAAATGTTGGTCTTACCTCTGGTCTTGGTCTTGAAGTTGATCCTTGGGGCTGACTTTCAGCTCTCCCTGTGGGTGGGAACCAGAAGGGACTGCCCCTACTTCTCCTGTGTGCAGGGGGCCCAGATGGTACTAGGCATTTTCCTCTAGAGTCAGAAATGTGGGCAGATTGTAGTCTCCTCTGGTATCCCAGGTGTGTCTGCCCCTCTGAAGTTCTAGCTCTCCCTCCCAGGATTTGGGTACAGGGGCTGTTTGACTGGGTCTGTTCAGATGGGCACAGTCTGGACTTTAGGGCTCCTGCAGCTTGATTGCTCCTATCTTCCTGTGTCCAGAGGCACTATACAGTTTCCTCTTGGGCCAAGGATGTGGGCAAAGGTGGGCAGAAGTTGTGTTTTTCCTGTCTGTTTTTCAGGATTGCCCACACTTCTGGGCTCTCTCTCCCCTTAATACAGCTTTAAATGGGTGGATTGATTTCTGATTTGTCATCCCTGTTCTAATGATTTGTAATTTTGTATCTATTTCAGTACAAGACTATTTTGGTTACTACAACTTTGTAGAACACTTTTGAAGTTAGGTACTTTGAGGACTCTACACTCTTTTAATATTATTTAAAGGTATTCAGAGTGTTTTCTGACTCCTTACAAATTAGGGAATTCTTTATTCCTCTTCTATGAAGTGAGCTATTGGTGTTTTGATAAAGATTGTATAGACTCTGAAAATCACTTTGAATTTTATGGTCATTTAAACAATCTTAATCCTCAGGTCAATGAACGTGGACATCTGTCTGCTTCAATTTCTTGCCCATGACCTACAGTTTTCAGTAGAGAGAAATTTTGCCTTTATTTTATAATTTTAAATTATACAATAATTTATAATTATATAATTTTATTTCTAAGTATTTTATTTGTTGCAGTTATTGGTTATGAGATTATTTTCCTTATACTTCAGATCATTTGCTCTTAGTATATGGGAGTGCTATGATTTTTGTATGTTGCAGCAGTACAAAATTCACTCATTAGTTCTAATGGTTGTTTGGTAGAGATTTTGATTATATTTATATATTTGATGATTATGGCTACCTGCAAATAGGAACAATTTAACTTCTTCTTTCTTTTTTTTTTTCTTTTTTTTTTTTTTTTGAGCTGGGGACCGAACCAGGCCTTAAGCTTCCTAGGCAAGCGCTCTATCACTGAGCTAAATCCCCAACCCCACAATTTAACTTCTTTTGCAATTTCAATGCCTTAATTTTTCTGACAAGATAGGGTATTGAATATTTTAAATGGAGCAGGAGTAACTAAATAAAAAATTTTATATTTATAGTACTTTAAATTTAAATTTAGTTAGCTAGCCACAAATAGCTACCATACTGCACAACATAACTCTGTACTTAATAGAAGCCACAAAAGAAACCTTTTGCTTTTTACCTTACCTGAATTGTATTACTGCTCATGAATACAATCAATCTTCATCAGTTTTAGTAAATGGAATGAGACTAATCAGGTGGGCAACTGGATACAGTTTTCTGAAGGAGCCAAGGAGAAATACTTCCTAAAAAAATATTAATTTTATAGCTACAACAAGAGAATATTCCTCTCACTTGGAAGGTAAAGTAGATTAAGACCCTACTAAGGTACTTAATTTACTTAATTATATATTCACTTTTTTGTCTGGTTTTCATATTTCCTCAGCTCTTGACCTTGGACTTGAATAGGTAACTTGTTTTAGCTAATTAAGTGTACAGCTGTGAGAAAATCAAAGCCTTTAAACTTACTTTCATGCCTGGATTTGCCAGTCATGCTCTTGTGGTGGCATGTAGTCTAGGTCTCTCTGGTCCAAGAAAAATGAAAATGTATTTCAACACTTCTAAAACCAATCTGGAAACCAAAACATAGTGTCTGAAGTCCATCCTATTCAAGCTGAAATATGGTATATTTATAGATCTGTTTTAGTTCAATTTGTAGCTTAGCTAACTAGCATAAAGGGCAATATCAGAAGTAGCTATCCCTTCTTGGAAGATTGTTTTTATGTTTCTTGGTGAAGATCTATCATTCTGTAAAACTCCTTTTTTACATTTAATATGAGGGAGGCAAAGTCGGGACTATTTGCCATCAAAAACATGCTTTTATTTCAGTAATAGTTATACTAAGGAGACTTTCATAGTACTAGAATTAGTGTAACAGAAATCTTAAAGCTCACTGAATAAGATGTTAGAATAGATTCCTTCATTTTAACAAAGCCTATTTTTAGTTTCTATGATGCAGTTCTCTTTCCTGAACTCTATATGACATCGGGGCTACTCTGGACACGATACAGTATTCAAAGCATCCTCCACCATTGTGACAGTGCTGTGGCCAAGTCCCACAACCTACCCCTTTGTCTTCTAGTTGCATCATGTGGAAGTAGTAGGGCTTCTGTTGTCTTGCATTCTTCTAGAATCATCAGGTGGGACTGTGAGGCCTTCTAAGGCAGTAAGAAAGTGCATGAGAAGAGAGTTCTGAGTGTGCACATGCTGACGACTGAGCACAGATTCAAGTAGCTGTGGCTGGGCTTCCTCTGCTTTCCCTCAGCCTGGCCTTTGCCAGGGAGCTGTGGAGGCACCCTGCACTCCACTTGCTCTTGCTGCCAACATTACACCACGTCCATCATTCCTGCCTGGTAACCTTCTGTGTTTCCTTTATTAAAAAGGATTAGTATAACATAGTCATTTTCAACAAATAAAGCCATTATGTTTAGAGGGGGCTGTCCTCAGTGAGTGAAAGGTGGCGGGCTACAGGGGCCTACGGCTCCTGGGTGATAGAGAACTTATGTGAAGCCAACTGAAGGATCTTACCATTTACTGTCTCCCTTTTAATGGCCACAGTTTAGTTTTTGTGTCTAACGTTAATGCTTAAAACACAAACTCCCTATGTAGCTTCCTCTGACTTGATTTTTAAGTAACCTGTAATAAAGTGGCATATGCACTTTAAAAAACACACACACACACACACACACACACACACACACACACACACACACACACACACACACGGAAGATTGAGGAACCCAGAAGGGACAGGGAATCCACAAGAAGACCAACAGAATTAACTGACCTGGACCCTTGGGGGCTCCCAGAGACTGAACCACCAATGAAAGAACATACATGAACTGTACTTATCCCACCAACATATGTAGCAGATGTGCAGCTTAGTCTTCATAAACTCTCCAACAACTGGAGTGGCAGCTATCCCGTATTCTTTTGCACGCCTGTGGATTCTCTTCCCTTAACTGGACTGCCTTGCCTGGCCTCAGTGGGAGAGTATGTACTTCATCCTGCAGTGACTAATGTGCTTGGTGGGTTGGTACCCAGGAGGGACCTCCCCCTTCCTGGAGGAGAAGGGGAAGAGGGAGTTGTGTGAGGGAAAACTGGGAGGGGGTTTTGTGATTGGTATATAAAGTGAATAAATAAATATGCAGAATGAAATGAGAACATCTGAAGAAAGAAACTGAGTCAAATGTGTTCAGAAATACAAGTTTAAAAATAAATGATAAAGTATGCTTTTAAATAGAATAACTTATTTATGGAAATGAATATATGAAATAAATTTTATATAGATTTTGGAAAAGGTACAGCTTAATAAATGGATGGCTGTCTTGAATATTAAAAAAAGAAAGCAAGGAAAATGTCACTGTATAACCTTCCTTTCAAATTAACCCTCATAAAATGATAACCAAGCTTCTCCTATGTCATGGGTTTATTAATTATGTGACTTTAACTTTAGTGGCTGCAGTTGTTAAAGATAAATGTAAGGATTCTTCTCAGATGGATACTCCTTTCTAAGCAACTGAGTGAGAATGTAACCTCTATACCTGTGGTTTCTCTGCATGGGCAAAGTTGAGTGAGATTTTATTCTTGTGATTTCTGTTGGGTTCTGAGCATGAATGATGCTAGAATAATATTGTACTTTCCCTCAGATTCATTGATTTTTCCAGCTTGAATTGATGTAGTCCCACAAGGAGAACACCTCACTGTCTTTATCCTTTTGGTTGCTCAGTTGCTGGCTCCACTGCTCTGTTCAGTCTAATGAAAAAAAAATAAGTTGTCTTATGAAAGAAAAAAGAAATACTTTTTAGATAAAAAATTTCCCAAAGACTGTATCTTGAGGATAGGCATATACTGAAAGATTATGGTAGTAGAATTTAAAATATTTAAAATATGAATTTATGAAGTTATCAGCAAATCAAAAAACCATAGACTGCAATTTCAAACTCTTATAGTATAAAAAAGAAAGCTTACTTCTATATTTGAATTTGGTAACAGTCTGCAAAGCATCAATATTTTCTTATTTTCTGTATTTAAATAGAGAGTATTTATTGTTTGAAGATAGCATTAAATTTAGTCAGTTGCCAATATCAACACATGGAAATTTTGACCTTCATCTATGTCATTATTGCAATTATTTGACTCAATTAGATTACCTTTACTGAACTGTACATATAGAAATTTTTTCCATGCCAATTGAAGAGTTGGTTATATGGGCCTTTGAGCTCAGGACTGATGAAACAACTATTTTCCTTTGAAGCCCATCTTAGTTACTTTCCTATTGATGTAACAAAAGCACCATCACTAACTTCTAGATGAGTTTATTTGGGTTGACATTTCCAGAGGCTGAGTCCATGGACATAATGGTTTGGAGCATGGCAAAATGTAGGCAAGCATGGCTTTGGTGCAGAAGCTGGGAATTACATCTAATTCAAACATGAAGCAGAGAGAGAGAGAGAGAGAGAGAGAGAGAGAGAGAAGAGAGAGAGAGAGAGAGAGAGAACTGGGAATGGCATGAGATTTGAAGTCTCCTTCTCAAACAGTTCTACTAACTGGAGAGTAAGCATTCAAGTCTATATGCCTATGTGGGCCATTCTCACCCATACCAACACAAAGTAGAAGCAGTGCTGACTTCAAGGGAAGACATATAGTTGAGTTGAATAGTTAGTTTGATAAATCAAAAGAAGTCAAATCAGAGCTGACGGTTAACACTCAAAGGTCTAAGTAGATAATGGCAGGAGTTGACTCTCGGCTTAAAAAAAGGTAAGGTATCATTGCAGGCAATATCTGAATTAGGCATGTTTATAGAGACTGACATTTCTATACCTGAAGGAAGTACATTGCAGAAAGGGGTTCATTTTAGAAAGAAACTTGAAGATCAAAGATAAGGTTTCTTCTCAAAGGCCATCTCTCCAAAAAGGGTGGGAGCACCCAGAAGAAATTGTTATCTAATTCTTCACTGTCCTGATTTTTTTTCACACAAAAATGAAATAAATTTTAGCAGAGTGAAAAATTATCCAGATTAAGCACATGCACAGTATATTTTTTAATAGTATCATTCACATAAGCCAAGTTATAGAAATAAATTAAGTTAGGAGATTGAATGCCAACTTATACAGCTAGAGCACTGTATAATTTTATTTTGTGTAATGGAAGAACAGAAATGATAGAGTAAAAAGGGAAATTACATTACATTTTATGGAAAAATAATAGTCAATTGTCTGGTAGCAAACTGAAAACATGGTTTTGAAAACAGCACAGCCATTTTATGGTGCATACAATCTATAGTTTTTTTCTGCTATGAAAGGAAAATGGACTTACAATGTTCTCCTTAGGTCTTTTGTAACTTGAGGAACTTTGAAATGAGAAAACAGTACAAGTGACAAATCTTCTATCATCATTTCTGTGAAATCTACGCACCCCACTTCCCCTACCACCACAGAAAAATATGTCATTAAAAGAGGGTGATTTGCATATGGGCTGGTAAGGGAGTTTATTTGAGATATTCCGTATATAGGTTGCCTGAACACAGTATAATTTCTCTAAAATCCCAAATTATAATTGTCTATCATAAAACTTTCATTTAAAGAAAGAGCATAGAAAGAATAAAATGTTAAATGCTTTTACAGTGGTCTGATGACAAAACCAAGTATAACTTCTTTTGGCAGCAATCTATAATATAAAAATAACAATATACATTCCTCATATTGACCTCTGCCATCAATCACCATGTAATATTAGCTTTAAATAATTAATTCCTGTTTATGATGTTGAAAGTCTAAACTAATAATCTTTTATTTGTTAATGTCAATTTTCTTTTGGTTTGCAGGTGCATAGAAAATCTTGAATTCTGAGGTTTATATTCATATACACATTTCTTATATGCTTTTATACATAAAGAGGTTTAGTGGCAAATTTTATTTATTATTACTATTTTTTACTTATTCATTTTATATTCTGCTCACTGCCCACTCCGAGTCACCCCATCCAACAATCCTTTCCAGCATCTCCCTTCCTCTCCTCGTTTAAGCAAGTGGGGGCCCTTTTCTTTTTTTTTTATTTATTTTTTATTTTTTTAATTAATTAATTTATTTTTTTATTAACTTGAGTATTTCTTATATACATTTCGAGTGTTATTCCCTTTCCTGGTTTCCGGGCAAACGTGGGGGCCCTTTTCAATCCTTTCTTCATATAGTCCCCAAGCTCCATCCATTGTTTGACTATAGGTATCTGCATCTGTCTGAGTCAGGTGATGGGTGGAGCCACTCAGAGTGGCTATGCTAGACAACCATGCTAGACTCCTGTCTCCAAGTATAACAAATTATCATTAACAGTGTCAGGGATGGTGCTTACTGATAGGATGGAGTCTCATATTGGAGCATTTATTGGATGACCATTCGTTCACTCACTGCTCCATACCCTGGCACTGCATTTCTTGTAGACAGGATAAATTTGTCTTTATCGCAATATTTTGGTTCCTTCCTGGTTACAGGAGGTGGCCTCTTCAGGTTCCATATTCCTGATGCTGTGAGTCACAGTTAAAGGAACCCAATTGATTCTTGTGTGCCTCCCTTACCCCAGGTCTCTGTCTCATTCTTGAAATGACCCCTAAGTCCCCAGCTTCAATTCATTCTCATGGCATTGAACAGAGTTGAACAGAGTTCAATTCATTTTCATGGCAATCTGGCCATTCTTCCAGTGCCTCCCCACACCTAATCCTGGACCCAATCATTTCCATTCCCTCTCTCTCCCAGTTCTTCCCTCCATCTGCCTCTTATGACTATTCTCCCTTCTCAGTGAGATTCAAGCATCCTCACTTGTACCTTCCTTCTTGTTTAGCCTCTCTGGGTCTGTGGAATGTAGCATGGGCATCAGGTATTTTATGGCTAATATCCACTTATAAGTGAGTATATACTGTACATGTACTGTGGTAAACAACTTACCTCACTCAGGAAGATATTCTCCAGATCTATCGATTTGCAGGGAAATTTCATGATGTCCTTGTTTGTAACAACTGAATAGTATTTCATTGTGTAGATGTATAACATTTTCTTTATCCATTACTCAGTTTCCAGTTTTTGGCTATTACAAATAAAGCTGCTATGAGCAAGTGTCTTTGTGTAATGGTGAAGCATCTTTTGGGTCTATGCCCAGGAGTGATATACCTGGGCCTTGAGGTAGAACTATTCCCAGTTTTCTTTTATTTTTTTATAAATAAATTTATTGTTCTTGGATATTTTATGCATTTACATTTCAAATGTTATCCCCTTTCCTCCCTCTCCCATTCCTCCTCCCCTCTCTCCCTGCTTCTAAGAGGATGCTCCCATGGCTACACAACAACTTCAACACCAAAGACCAGCCATTACCCTACATTGGGGAAACAATCCTTCACAGGACAATGGCTTTTCCTCCCATTGATGCTGGACGAGGTCACCCTCTGCCACGTATGTGGCTGGTGTCATGGATCCCTCTATGTGTAGAGGTTTATGGTTTAGTCTCTGGGATTTCTGGTGGGGTTTGGTTGGTTGATATTGTTGTTCTTACTATGGTGTTGCAAACCCCTTCTGCTTCTTCAGTCTTTTCTCTATCTCCTCCCCTTATTCAGTCTGATGGTTGGCTGCAACCTTCCTCATTTGTAACAGTAGGGCTCTGGCAGAGCTTTCTCAAGAGATATCCATATCTGGCTCTTGTCAGCAAGCACATCTTGGCATCAGCAATAGTTACTTGGTTTGGTGGCAGCATATGGGATGGATACCCAGGTAAGGTAGTCTCTGGATGGCCTTTTTTCAGTCTCTACTCCACTCTTTTTCCCTGTATTTCCTCTTGTGACTATTTTGTTCTCCCTTATAAGGAGGAATGAAGCATCCACATTTTGGTTTTCCTCCTGCTTGGATTACATATGGTCTGTGAATTTTTTCTTAGGTATTCCAAACTTTTGGGCTAATATGCTCTTATCAGGAAGTGCATACTATTTGCATTCTTTTGTGACTTGGTTACCTCACCCAGGATTATATTTTCTAGTTCCATACATTTGCCTAAGAATTTCATAGTGTCATTGTTTTTAATAACAGAGTAGTACTCCATTGTGTAAATGCACCATATTTCCAGTGTCCATTCTCTGTTGAAGGACATCTGGATTGTTTCCAGCTTCTGGCTACTATAAATAAGGTTGCTATGAACATAGTGGAGCATGTGTCTTTGTTGTATATTGGAGTATCTTTTGGGTATATGCCAGGAGAGGTATAGCTGGGTTCTCAGGTAGTACTATGTCTCACTTTCTGAAGAACCCCCAGACTGATTTCCAGATTGGTTGTACCAGCTTGCAACCCCAACAACAATGGAGGAGTATTCTTGTTTCTCCACATCCTCACCAGGATCTGTTGTCATCTGAGTTTGATCTTAAACATTCTGACTGGTGTGAGGTGGAATCTCAGGGTTGTTTTGATTTGCATTTCTCTGTTGACTAAGGATGTTGAAAATTTCTTTATGTGCTTCTCAAACATTCTGTATTCCACAGTTGAGAATTCTTTGTTTGACAATGTACACAAAATTTTTAGTAGGATTATTTGAATCTCTGGAGTCTAACTTCTTTGTATATATTAGATATTAGCTCTCTATAGGATGTAGGATTGGTAAATATCTTTTCCCCATCTGTTGGTTGCCATTTTGACCTAATGACTGTGTGATTTGCCTTACTGAAACTTTGCAATTTTATGAAGTCCCTTTTGTCAAATCTTGATCTTAGAGCATAAGCCATTGATGTTCTGTTCAGGAAAATTTTTCCCTGTGCCTTTGTTTTCAAGGCTCTTCCATACTTACTCTTGTATTAGTTTCAGTGTATCTGGTTTTATGTAGAGGTCTTTGATTTACTTGGACTTGAGCTTTGTGCAAGGAGGTAATAATGGCTCAATTTGTATTTTTCTACACGCTGACCTCCAGTTGAACCAGTACCATTTGTTGGAAAAGCTGTCTTTTTTTTTCCATTGGGTAGTTTTAGTTCCTCTGTCAAAGATCAAGTGACCATAGGTGTGCAGGTTCATTTCTGGGTCTTCAGTTCTATTCCGTTGATTTACTTGCCTGTCTGTATACCAGTATCACACAGTTTTTATCATGATTTCTCTATAATACAGCTTGAGGTCAGGCATGGTGATTCCCCCAGAATTTCTTTTATTGTTGAGAATAGTTTTTGCTATCCTGGGTTTTTTGTTTTTTTCCAAATGAAACTGCAAATTGATCTCTATAATTCTATGAAGAATTGATTTGGAATTTTGATGGGGATTGCATTGAACCTGTAGATTGCTTTTGCCAAGATGGCCATTTTTGCTATATTAATCCTGCCAATCCATAAGCAAGGAGATCTTTTCATATTCTGTGATCTTCTTCAATTTCTTTCTTCAGAGACTTGAAGTTCTCATTATACAGATCTTTCACTTTTTTTGATTAGAGTCACACCAAGGTATTTTATACTTCAGGGGCTATTTCCCTAAGTTCTTTCTCAGCCTGTTTATCCTTTGAGTAGAAGAAGGCTACTGATTTGTTTCAGTTAATTTTTTATCAGGCCACTTTGCTGAGGTTGTTTATCAGTTGTAGGAGTTCACTGATGGAAATCTTGGGGTCATTTAGGTATACTATTGTATCATCTGCAAATAGTGGTATTTTGACTTCTTTTATTCCCAGCTATTACTTTGGAATCAGCATATGATTTTACAGTATAGACATTTATGAACCAGTGATTATTTCAGTGATTTTTTTTATTATTGGATATTTTTTATTTATATTTCAAATGTTATTCACTTTCTAAGTTTCCCAGCCATAAGCCTCTTATCCCAGTCCCTCCCTCCCCAACCAACACCCATTCCCTCCTCCCCACTTTGACATTCTCCTATAGGAGGGGTTCAGCCTTGTCAGAACCAAGAGCTTATTCTCCCATTGGTAACCAACAAGGACATCCTCTGCTACATATGCAGCTGGAACTATGGGTCTGCCCATGTATACTCTTTGGGTAGTGGTTTAGTCCCTGGGAGCTCTGGTTGGTTGGTATTTTTGTTCTTATGGGGTTGCAAGTCCATTCAGCTCCTTCAATCTTTTCTCTAATTCCTCCAACGGAAGCCCCATTCTGAGGACAATGGTTTCCTGCTAGGAATTGCCTCTATATTAGTCACAATCTGTCCGAGATTCTCAGGAGACAGCTATATCAGGCTTCTGTCAGCATGCACTTCCTGACTTCACCAATATTGTCTAGGTTTGGTGTCTGTATGTATATGGGCTGGATCCCCAGGTGGTGCAGTCTCTGGCCATTCCTTCAGTCTGTGCTCTAAACTTTGTCTTCATATACACTCCTATGAATATTTTTGTTCCCCCCTTTAAGAAGGACTGCAACATCCACACATTGGTCACCTTCTTCTTGGGCTTCATGTAGTCTGTGGATTATGTCTTGGAAAATTTGAGCTTTTTGGCTAATATCTAGTTATCAGTGAATGCATAACATGTGTGTTTTTCTGTGACTGGGTTACTTCACTCAGGATATTTTCTGGTTCCTTCCATTTGCCTATGAATTTCATAAAGTCATTTTTTTTATAGATGAGTAGTACTCCATTGTGTAGCTGTCCGACATTTTCTGTATCCATTCCTCTGTTGAAGGACATCTGGGTTCTTTCCAGCTTCTTACAATTATAAATAAGACTGTTATGAACATAGTGGAGTATGTGTCTTTGCTGTATGTTAGAGCATCATTTGAATATATGCCCAGGACAGGTATAGCTGGGTCCTCAGATAGAGCAATGCCCAATTTTCTGAGGAACCTCCAGACTGATTTCCAGATTGGTTGTATCAGCTTGCAATCCCACTAACAATGGAGGAGTGTTCCTTTTTCTCCATATCCTGGCCAGCATCTGTTGTCCCGAGTTTATTATCTTAGCCATTCTGAATGGTGTGAGGTGGAATCTCGGCGTTGCTTTGTTTTGCATTTCTCTGAAGACTAAGGATGTTGAACATTTCTTTAGGTACTTCTCAACCATTTGATATCCCTCAACTGAGAATTCTTTGTTTAGCTTTGTATCCCATTATTAATAGGGTTATTTGGGTCTTTGGAGTATAATTTCTTGAGTTCTTTTTATATTATGGATATTAGCCCTCTATCAAATGTAGGATTGGTAAAGGTCTTTTCCCAATCTGTTGGTTGCCATTTTGTACTAAAGACAGTGTCCTTTGCCTTACAGAAGGTTTGCAGTTTTATGGGGTCACATTTGTCAATTCTTGATCTTAGAGTGTAAGCATTGCCTTTATATCATGAAATTTCCCAGTACCCATGTATTCAAGGTTTTTCCTCATTTTTCTTTTACTAGTTTGAGTGTATCTGGTTTGATGTGGAGGTCCTTGATTTACTTGGACTTAAGCTTTGTATAGGGTGTTAAGAATGGATCTATTTGTATTCTTCTACATGCTGACCTCTAGTTGAACCAACACCATTTGTTGAAAATGCTATCTTTTTTCCACTGAATGGTTTTATCTCCTTTGTCAAAGATCAAGTGACAGTAGATGTGTGGGTTGTCCTGGGTCTTCAATTCTACACGTATGCCTGCCTTTATCTGTACCAACACCATACAGTTTTTTATCACTATTGCTCTATAATACTGCTTGAGGTCAGGGATGTTGATTCCCCCAGAAGTTCCTTTATTGTTGAAGATAATTTTTTGTCCTCTGCTTTTTGCTATATCAAATGAATTTTTAAATTGTTCTTTCTAACTCTATGAAGAATTGAGTTGGAATTTTGATGGGGATTGCATTAAACCGGTAGACAGCTTTTGGCAATTGGCCATTTTTACTATATTAATCCTGCCAATCCATGAACATGAGAGGTCTTTCCATTTTCTGAGATCTTCACTTTCTTTCTTCAGAGACTTCAATTTCTTGCCATATAGGTCTCTCACTTGTTTGGTTAGAGTCACAACAAGGTATTTTTATACTATTTTGACTATTATAAAGGGTGTCATTTCCCTACTTTACTTCTCAGTCTGTTTATCCTTTGAGTAGAGGAAGGCTACTGATTTGAGTTAATTTTATATCCAGTCAGTTTGCTGAAGTTGTTCATGAGGCTTAGTAGTTCTCTGGTGGAATTTTTGGGGTTACTGAATTATGCTATCATATCATCTGCAATAGTGATATTTTAACTTCTTCATTTCCAATTTGTGTCCTTTTGACCTCTTTTTGTTGTTTGATTTCTCTGGCTAGGACTTTTAGTACTATATTGAAGAGGTAGGTAGAGAGTGTGCAGCCTTGTCTCATCCCTGATTTTAGTTGGATTGCTTCAATTTTCTCTCCATTTAGTTTGATGATGACTACTGGTTTGCTCTATACTGCTTTTACCATGCTTAGGTATGGGCCTTGAACTCCTGATCTTTCCAAGACTTTTATCATGAAAGGGTGTTGAAATTTGTCAAATATTTTCTCAGCATCTAATGTAAAATCCTGGGGTTTTTATTCCTTTGAGTTTGTTCATATAGTGGATTACTTTGATGTATTTCTATTTACTGAGCCATCCTTGTATTTCTGGGATGAAGCCTACTTGATCACATTGAATGAAGTTTTCGATGTGTTCTTGGATTTGGTTTGCAAGAAGTTAATTGAGTGTTTTTGCAATGATATTCTTACATTGTAGGGTCTTTGTGGCTTAGGATAAGTGAAAATGTGGCTTCCATGAAAGAACTGGGGAGTGTTCTTTTTGTTTCTATTTTGTGGAATAATTTGAAGAGTATTGGTATTAGGTATTCTTTGAAGGTCTCATAGAATTCTGCACTAAACCCATCTGGTCCTGGGCTTTTCTTAAGTTGGGAGACTTTTAATTACTTCTTTGATTTCTTTAGGGTTTTTAGCATTCTTTTGATGTTTTGTTTGATTTGGATTTAAATTTGGTACCTTGTATCTTTCTAGAAAATTATTCTATTGCTCCAGATTTTTTAGTGTTGTTGAGCATGGGCTTTTGTAGTAAGATCTGATAATATTTGAA
Source organism: Rattus rattus (assembly GCF_011064425.1). Taxonomy (NCBI): domain Eukaryota; kingdom Metazoa; phylum Chordata; class Mammalia; order Rodentia; family Muridae; genus Rattus; species Rattus rattus. The sequence goes on from NC_046172.1 coordinate 37,743,394, forward strand.
TTTCTTTAGTTTCTGTTGTTATGTCCCTTTTTCATTTCTGATTTTTTTGACTTGCATACTGTCTCTCTGCCCTCTGGTTAGTCTGACCAAGGGATTGTTTATTTTGTTGATTTCTCAAAGAACCAGCTCCTGCTTTTGTTGATTCTTTTTATAGTTCTTTTTGTTTCTGCTTGGTTGATTTCAGTCCCGAGTTTGATTTTCCTGCTGTCAATTCCTCTTCGGTGTGTTTGTTTCTTCTTGTTCTAGAGCTTTTTTTGTGTCCTGTGTTTATGCTAGGATGTGCTCTCTCCAATTTCTTTTTCAAGGCACTCAGAGGTATGAATTTTCCTCTTAGCACTGCTTTCATTGTGTCCCACAAGTTTGAGTATGTTGTGTCTTTCTTTTCGTGAAATTTTAAAAAGTCTTTAATTTCTTTATTTCTTCCATGACCAAGTTGTCATTGAGCAGAGTGTTGTTCAGCTTCCATGTGTATGTGGGCTTTCTGATGCTTTTGTTGTTATTGAATAACATGCTTAGTCCATGGTGATCTGATAGGATACAAGCAATTATTTCCATTTTCTCGTATCTATTGAGGCCAGTTTTGTGACTGATTATGTGTTCAGTTTTGGAGAAGGTACCATGAGGTGCTGAGAAGAAGGTATATTCTTTTGTTTTAGGATGAAATGTTCTATAGATATCTGTTAAGTCCATTTTGTTCATAATCTCTGTTAGTTTCTCTGTGTCTCTGTCTAGTTTCTGTTTCCATGATCTTTTCATTGATGAGAGTGTTGTGTTAAAGTCTCCTCCTACTATTGTGTGTGGTGTAATATATGCTTTGAGCTTTAGCAAAATAACTTTTATGAATGAGGATGTCCTTTCATTTGGAGCATAGATGTTCAGAATTGAGAGTTCATCTTGGTGGATTTTTCCTTTCACGAGTATGAAGTGTCCTTCCTTATCTTTTTTGGTACCTTTTCATGGAAAGTCAATTTTTTTCAATATTAGTATGGCTACTTCAGCTTGTTTCTTCAGACCATTTGCTTGAAAAAAATTCCCAGGGTTTTACTCCTAGGTAGTGATTTTTTTTTTTTATTACTGAGTATGTTTCTTGTATGCAGCAAAATGCTGGGTCCTGTTTCCGCATCCAATCTGTTAGTCTATGTCTTTTTATTGGGGAATTGAATCCATTGATGTTAAGAGATATTAAGGAATAGAGATTGTTTCCTGTTATTTTTGTTGTTTGAGGTAGAATTATGTTTGTGTGTCTCTCTTCTTCTGGGTTTGTTGCAAGAAGAGTACTTTCTTGCTTTTTGTATGGTATAATTTCCCTCCTTGTGTTGGAATTTTTCAACTATTATCTTTTGTAGGGCTGTATTTTTGTGAAGATTTGTGTAAATTTGTTTTTGTCATGGAGTATCTTGTTTTTTCCATCTTTGGTAATTGAGATTGATGCTGTATATAGTAGCCTGGGCTGGCATTTGTGTTCTCTTAGGGTCTGTATGGCATTTGTCCAGGAACTTCTGGCTTTCATAGTCTCTGATGAGAAGTCTAGTGTAATTCTCATGGATCTGCCTTTATATGTTACTTGACATTTTTACTTACTGTTTTTAATATTTTTTCTTTATTTTATATATTTGGTGTTTTGACCATTATGTAATGGGAGAAATTTCTTTTCTGGTTCAAACTGTTTGGAGTTCTGTAGGTTTCTCTTATGTTCATGGATGTCTCTTTCTTTATGTTTGGAAAGTTTTCTTTTAAAATCTTTATGAATATATTTACTGGCCCTTTAAGTTGGCAATCTTCATTCTCTTCTATACTTCTTATTCTTATGTTTGGTCTTCTCATTGTATCCCGGATTTTCTGGATGTTTTGAGTTAGGAGCCTTTTCATTTTTGCATTTTTATCGAAGATTTTGTCAATGTTTTCTATAGAATCTTCTGCCCCTGAGATTCTCTCTTTAATCTCTTGTATTCTGTTGGTGATGCTTTTGTCTATAACTCCTGATCTATTTCCTTGGTTTTCTAACTCCAGGGTTGTCTCCCTTGGTGATTTTTTATTAGTTCTATTTCCACTTTTAGATCCTAAATGGTTTTGTTCAATTTCTTCACCTGTTCGGTTGTGTTGTCCTGTAATTTTTTAAGGGATTTTTGTCTTTCATCTTTAAGGGCTTCTACTTGTTTACCTGTGTTTGCCTCTATTTCTTTAATGGAGTTATTTATGTACTTCTTAATGTCCTCTATCATCAACATGACATATAATTTTAAACCCAAATCTTGCCTTTCCTGTGTGTTTCGATATCCAGTATTTGCTGTGGTGGGAAAACTGGGCTTTGATGATACCAAGTACTCTTCGTTTCTGTTGCTTAGTTTCCTGGGCTTGCCTCTTGCCATCTGGTTATCTCTGATGTTAGTTCTTCTTGCTGTCTCTGACTGGTGCTTGTCTTTCCTGTGGGCTGGTGTGCCTGTGAGCCTGTGATTGTGTGCTGTTTTGAGTGAGAGCACCCCTGGCAGTCCAGCTCTCTCTAGGAAGGTTTTGGTTCTGGAGAGGTATGGGACAGCCCCTTCTCTTGGTGCAGATGGAGACTGCAATGGTCCTGTCCTAGGCTGCCCTGTGACTCCCGCTCCCAGTGTGCTCCTGCGGTGTCTCTCCTTGGACAGTGAATGGGGAAAAATTGACTAGAAAGTGTAGTCTTTCCTGTGGACTGTGGGCTCAGGAGGGAGTGTGCTCCTAGAAGACTAGCTCTCTGTGGGCAGGTTCTGTGTCCAAGGGCTGTGGAACAGTCCCGGCTCTGAGCACAGATAGAGACCAGAAGGGCCCTGTTCCAGGCTGCCCTACGGCTCCTAAGCCCTCTGCACTCCTGGTGGGTCTCTTCTTGGGCAGTCAGTGGGGAAATAGTAGGTTTTCACCTTTGGCCTGTGGCTTAGGAGGGAGCATTCTCCTTGAACACCATCCCTCTGTGGGCATGTTTTGTGTCTGAGGGCTGTGGAACAGTCCTGGCTCTGGGCACAGATGGAGCCCAAAAATATTTCCAGTTTTCTAACAAACTTCCAAATTTATTTTCAGAGTAGTTGTACAAGTTTGTCCCCCCAGAAACAATGGAAGAGTGTTCCCCTAATGTCACATCTTTGCCAGCATATGTTATCACTTGAGCTTTTGATTTTAGCCACTGACTGGTGTAAGATGGAGTCTCAGGGTTGTTTTGATTTGCATTTCCCTGATGACCAAGGACTTTGAACATCTCTGTAAGTGCTTCAAGATTCCTCTGTTGAGAACTCTCTGCTTAGCTCTTTACTCCATTTTTGAATTAGATTATTTGGGTTGCTCATATTTAATTTTAGTTTTTTATAATTTTTTTTGGATACTAGGCTTCTGTTAGATGTAGAGTTGGTGAAGATCCATTCCCAGTCTGTAGGTTGTCTCTTTGTCCTATTGACAGTGTCATTTGCTGTTCAAAGATTTGCAACATCATGAAGTCCCATTTATTAATTGTTGATCTAAGAACCTGAGCTATTTGGTGTTCTTTTAAGGAAATTGTCTTCTGGACTGATGTATTTAACACTATCTCCCACTTTCTTTTCTGTGAGATTTAGTGTATCTTGTTTTATGTTGATGTCCTTTGTCCACTTGGACTTGAGCTTGGCATTTTTTAAAAGATTTTCTTTTAGAATAGTCACAGGTGAAACCGCTTGAGCTCTAAAGAGTAGGGGAGTGTACCCCACCCCTTGTTGGCTAAAGGAGTTGGCATTTGTATGCCCATGAACAAAGAGTGAATTTGACATTTAAAAGCATTTTAAGTCCAGAGAACAGTAATACGTCACAACAGGTAGAAATTTAGGAAGTATAAATGTTGTCTAAAAACAGTTTTTGAGATGTGTATTTACTTATTTATGTATAGGTTTTATTTATCCACTGTGTGTATTGATGCACTCATAACATTACACATGGATAGAGGACAAAGGACAATTTTCAAGGAGATACTTCCTGCTTGCCCTCTTATTGAATCAGGATTCCTTTTATCCCATTAATTTATTTATTCACTTTACATCTGGATTATACTTCCCTCTCTTCCCAGTCTTTCTCTCCCACAGGCCTCTCTGCTCACCAGTCCTCCCCTTCAGCTCTGAAAAGGGGGAGGCCTTCCCCTGAGTACCAACCCACCCTGGCATTTCAAGTCATTGCAGGACTAGGCACATAATCTCTCACTGAGGCCAGACAAAGACAGCCCAGTTAGGAGAAAAGGATGAACTGGCAAGTGACAGATTCAGGAATTATCAGTACTCCAGTTTTTTCGGTACCCACACGAAGAATAAGCTGAACACTTGCTACATATGAGTGTGGGGAGGGGGTAGGTCCATCCCATGTATACGCTATGGCTGGTGGTTCAGTCTCTGGGAGCTCCCAGGGGTCCAGGTTAGTTGACTCTGTGGGTCGTCTTGTGGAGTCCCTATTCAGCAGGGTCTTTCCTGTTTTGTTTGTGGCACTGTGAATTCAAAGCTAGCTGTCTGTAACTGTTCCAGTGATTTTCCTGGTTCTACTGTACCATCTTCCTGAAGGAATGCTAAAATTATATGCATGTGCCACTACAACTGGCATTTTATGTGGTTCCAGACATTAAACTGAGCTCACTGAACTTGTATAGCTAGGGATTTTTCCCTGTGAGCTATCTTCTCATATATATATATATATATATATATATATATATATATATATATATATAAAATTTATTGGAATAGGGTTACACTCATTAATTTGTACATCATTCCTTGTGCTAAATTTGATTGGGGTGCATACTTACCACGAAGTCTTTATCTTCTAAAAAGGTCAAAAAGAAAGTCATGTGATTCTCCGTTTCAGAAAAGAAGTTACCAAGTGTAATATAGAGTATACTTACTGCTCATTATTTTACAAATTTCTTTTTGTGCTAAAGTAGGATACTTTATTAATAACATACATATAAATAACATTATATGGACTAAATAGGTTACATTTAGGAATATATATGTGTATATAGTTACAAATATGCATGCAATTATATCTAGTAACTAAGAGGCCAAACACTTGAAGAAAACTGGGGAGTGCATTGAATAAAGGAAAGGGAATGGAGAGATTATAGTTGTATTATAATGTCAAAAATGTAATAAAATGAAAGAAAATTTGAAACAACACCACTAAGTATAACAAAACAGAAAAATAAAAGGTATAAAATATGAATATGAATTTTTATACTTAAATTCACCTGTGTGATCCATACACATTCATATGACAACATTTTCTCTCAATCAGTATACTCTCTCAGAATTATCTCTTTTTATTAATTAGGCTAATCAGTTATGCACTAATTCTCTTTCTGAAACTGAGATCAGTAGAATAATACAGTTCATATTTTGTCTGCCTCACTTTCCTTAGCATAATGTCTGTGGACTTTATGTTGTTGCTTATGGCAGTAGTTGTATTCATAAACAGATACATCCTCTTCTGATTGGATGCATCCTCTTCAAGTCATGGATTTATGAATATGATGACTCTGAACATTCTGTACATGTATTTGAAAAACATACATATACAGATGTACAGATGATACAGACAGATACAGATATACATGTAATACACACACACAACGCTGTTCTGTTGAATATATTCTTACAACAGAGCTCTTAGCATGCTTATTCTTCTTTATTAATTTATATATTTATTTACTTTACATCCCAATATCAGCCCTGTCCTCCATTTAGTGCCCTCTTACACAGATACTCCTCCCATTTTCCCCTCCCCTTCTCATCTAAGAAGGTGGAGCTCCTCCCCCCTACATCAAGTCACTACATGAATAGGCAGGATGCTTATTTCTTTTTAAAATATAGAACTTCCTCGTAATTTTATTAGCAAGAAAGATTTAATTAGACCTTTTAAAAATATAAAGCAAAAATTCTCCTATTTACAGAGATGTATAGTGAAGTAATCATTTCCAGTGTGAATTCAAGAATGTCACTTAAAATGATTATGGGAGACAAAAAAGATAAAAGGGTATATATTATTTTAAATGATACATTATAATGAATAATACTATGTGATTTGAGATTAATTTCATTACACTTTTTATTTTCAGCACATTTTGAAATTTTTCTGAATAAAAAGTATTGGCTAGAAATGTAGATCAGTTGTCAGGAGCCATCTAGGAAAGACTAAAACTAACAAGTAACTTTTCTGGGGATGGCCAATCATTTTCCATGGCTGTGATGGGCAAACTTTGAATTGTAAGGCCATCAGAGTTATCATTTCAAGATTGCCTTGCTGTTGATATGTGTTACCTATCATTATTAAATAGTTTATAATCATTCCTGTGCATTAGTACTCCCTATTGGGCAGATTTTTCTGTAGATCATGAAGATATATTCTCATGTAGCCATGCTGTGTAGACAAATTGATGATTTCATAATTCCTGATAATGATGTTGTATAATTTCTAAATTTATACAATTAATATCCAGCTATCTGAAAAGCTGCAAATAAGGCTCTGTAAAAATTCATGTATCATGGGCTAATTGTACTAGGATAAGAAAGTAGCCTTGGAAAAGATTTGTGATCAGAGAAAAAGTTCCTACTTGGTTAGCTGTGAGACCTCTATCAGATAACTAAAGGTCACAAACTCAGAATGGACAATTTACTGAGCTGCAAAGATAAAAAATAAAATATTCTGTGGTTTATCTATACAAAACTTGGAAACTAATGAGGCACAAGGCAGATGATTTGCCTCTTGACAAAATTGTGCTAACTTATGTCAGATTTATTGCTTTAAACTTTTAATGAACATATAGATCTAATAACATATAGTTAATGTTTAGTCTGATACTAGTCTTAATGCAAACATTTCTGCATGACTCCTTAGCAATTTATGACTTAAATTAGTGGCTTTCACATGCTAGGAACCTTTGGGATGTAAAGATGCTTGAAAAACCATGTGATCATTTATCTTAAGAAAGTATAAGAACTAAGAATGACTACAATGAGACACAGGGCTTTTTTTTTAACTTTTCAGCCACACAGGTGGCAGAGGATGGCATTGTCTGGCATCAGTAGGAGGAAAGGATCTTGGGCCTGTGAAGGCTCATTTCCCCTAGTGTAGGGGAATGCCAGGGCAGGGAAGAGGGAGGGAGTGGGTGGGTGGTAGGGAGAGCATCCTGATAGAAGAAGGGAAGGGGGATGGGAGAGTGGGGGGCCAGAAAGAGGGGATAACATTTGAAATGTAAACACATAAAACATTCAATACAAAATAGAAAAAAATCATGCTATGAACCATGTGATCATTATCCTGAGAAAATATAAGAATAAAGAATGACTACAATGTCTTACTTGCAGCAATAAAAAGGTAGAAGCTTTCTCTCTCTTGGAGCAATAAATATTGGAGCTTCTTTTTCATTCAGAATGAGTGAGGTTTTTCTGTACTGGCACTTGCTTGTTACAACTTGCTCATGGAAACTTTTGCTTCATCCATTAAATGTATCTATGCATATGTAAGTATAGGTGTGTGTGTGTGTGTGTGTGTGTGTGTGTGTGTGTGTGTAAATATGCATGAACATGTGTGGAGTTGATGTGACAGGTGGTAGGGTCCAAGCAGTGTGTGTGTATGTGTGTGTGCATACCACCTTTTCTTTCTGGTTCACAAAGAGCTAATGAGTTCCAAGCTTCTTGTCAAGCCAGCGAGAAATCCTTGAGTGAGAGAGAAATGAAACCAGTGCTTATTATCACAAAATAGTTACAGAGAAAGAAACCAACACTTATTAAAGCACAAAGAAGCAAAAGAGTGTTACAGATGAAGAAAACAGCATATATTAAAGCACAAAACAGTAAGAGAAAGGAAACTAGTGCTTATAAAGCATAAATAGTAAGATTATTAGACAGAGATCACCAGCCTTCAGCCTTCATCTGATGCTGTGTGCCATCCAGTTCCATTCAACCCTAAAGGCCAGGGCTGGCCCCCAGTAATCAGTGTTAGAACAATTGTTGCATGTGGGAGGACTTAGGTTCAATTAGTAGATGGCAAGAAGGAAGCCAATGGATAATTGTGGTATAAAATTTAGTGTAAGTAGATAATCACTTAATTGGAGTATGGGTCAGAATATACTATTCAAATGAATAATGGGAATCAAAAATAAGAAAATAAAGAATATTATAGATTTGTAGAACATAATGAAAGATCTTACTCATAGGAATGATTTCCTGGGGAGATGTGAAGAAAAGTTTATTTTTATCAATAGAGTGAACACCATCAGAGTAAAGAAACAATCCCATCCGAATCTGGTATGGAGAACCACTGAGTATGTGGAATTACTTACAAGCCCATGGGAGACTTACAAGCCTAAAGTTCATAGGATATAAAATAATATGAAAGGGACTGGAGAGATGGATCAATGGTTAAGAGCATTGACTTGCTCTTGCAGACATCTTCAGTTCAATTCCCAGCAACCACATGGTAGCTCATGGCCAATTATAATGGGAACTGATGCCCTCTTCTGGTATGTCTGAAGACAGCTCTAGGGTACTCATATACAAAAAATAAATAAATCTTTAAAAATAATATGAAAGATTAAATATATAAGTACAAACATTTTATAAAGGGTATTAGATTATAATAAAATTCCATAGAATATGAGCTGTTTTAATATTAATTTAATTTAAAATGTGAAGAAACTGTTGAAAAGTATAAAATAATTTGATTAGAGATCTAAATAAATGGAATGATATTGCCATAAAACTTATTAAGGGTCTTTATAGTCCATAAAACTTATTATGATACCCACTGATTTACTTACAAATTTATCACAATCTCAACAAAAACCCCAATGTACACATTTTGAACAAATTGGCAAGATTATCTAAAAAATATTTTGAAAAAGCAAGACCTCAAATTGTCAAATAGATTTTTTAAAAGAGCAAAGTTGAAGAGCTAAAATTCAATTTCAAGACTTACTAAATTACACTCCCTGGACAACTCTCTAAAATGAATACAACTATAAAAAAAATAAATGGAATAAGCCAGTCTAAAAAGATACCTGCACACATATGAACAAATTATTTTTTATAAAACTGAAAAAACAATTCAGTGTTTTAATAGGATTGGGTTAAAAGAACAAATTTTAAAAATTGTTAAGGGGGAAGATATATATTATATTACTTTCTCTAGTCTGTTGAACCCTTCTGGGTTCCCTCAGTGTTTGTGCCCTGCTAAGCCTTGCTGAAGCATGTGGAAACTTTTGTTTTTAAGAAAAGAACATCTTGGCCTTTGCTGTTTGGCTGATGGTTGGTAATACTTTTGAATTGGTTCCTGTTTTTATTCTGAGAACGTAAACTTGTTTTCCCACTGTGCTTCCTGGGTTTTTCAACCTGGTGGACTTGGGGTATGTATTCTGTCAATCTAAGTAAAGCTTTGGCATTCTTGTAGCACAAATGACCCAAGACTCTGTCTTTTGTTAAATCCCCCAGGCCTATGCCCAGATCTTGGTACTGTGGTGGTGCAGGCACTGTCAAGTGGTGGTCCCACCGAGATCTGGAAAGTGAGGAGCGCCTGAGGGGATCATCTCAGGAAGCCGGCCAGTGAAGTGAAAGGAATGTATTGGGTGAGTGGCACAGTGAGGAATGGAAGGTAAGTTTAGTTCGCAGCATGTAAAAGGATCACACCAGCAGAACCTAGAGTTCCACATTATAGCTATCAGATCAGATGATAGCTCTGCTCAAAATAGCAGGGAACAGGGATAAATGTTAAAACAGCACTCAAGTGGCAAGTCCACTGCGGTCCAGATACCACCCAGATCTAAAGGGACCCTATCAAAAACTCCCTGTACCCAAATCCCTTAAACCTTAAGAGGGGCAGACCCGCCTGGGAAGCCAGAAGAGACTACACTCTGCTCACATTTCTAACTCCAGAGGAAAACACCTAACACCATCTGGGACCCTGGTGAAAGGGGAACCAGGAAAAGGTGGTACAGGCCCTCCTGGTTGCCGCCCTCACAGAGAGCTCAAAAGCAGACTCCAAGGAGCCACTTCAGCCAAGGGATCACAGGTAAGACCAACTTTTCTGATCTAAGGGACCTGCCTGTTGGACTCAGTAAAGAGGCCCACAGGAACAACTGAAAACCAGTAGACAGGGAAGACTACACACCCGAAAGCAGAACACTCTGTGACCATAACTGGCTGGAAAAAAAAAAAAAACAAAACAAAACACAAAACAGGAAAACAGGTCTACAGCACTCCTGACACACAGGCCTATAGAACGGTCTAGACACTGTCAGAAATAGCAGAACAAGGTAACACCAGAGACAACCTGATGGCGAGAGGCAAGCGCAGGAACCCAAGCAACAGAAACCAAGACGACATGGCAAATTCTCCCACCAAAGCAAACACTGAATATCCAAACACACCAGAAAAGCAAGATCTAGATTTAAAATCACATTTGATGATGATGCTGGAGGACTTCAAGAAAGACATGAAGAACTCCCTTAGAGAAACGCAGGAAAACATGAATAAACAAGTAGAAACCTATAGAGAGGAATCACAAAAATTCCTGAAAGAATTGCAGGAAAACACAATCAAACAGGTGAAGGAATTAAAAATGGAAATAGAAGCAATAAAGAAAGCACAAAGGGAATCAACCCTGGATATAGGAAAAAAAAGGAAGACACAAGGAGCCGCAGATACAAGCATCACCAACAGATTACAAGAGAAAGAAGAGAGAATCTCAGGAGCAGAAGATTCAATAGAAATCATCAAGACAATGGTAAAAGATGATGTAAAATTGAAAGAGCTACTGGTCCAAAACATAGAGGAAATCCAGGAATCAATGAGAAGATCAAACCTAAGGATAATAGGTATAGAAGAGAGTGAAGACTCCCAGCTCAAAGGACCAGTAAATATCTTCAACAAAATCATAGAAGAAAACGTCCGTACCATGAAGAAAGAGATGCCCATAAACATACAAGATGCCTACAGAACTCCAAATATATTGGACCAGAAAAGAAACACCTCCCGTCACATAATAGTCAAAACACCAAATGCACAAAACAAAGAAAGAATATTAAAAGCAGTCAGGGAAAAAGGTCAAGTAACATATAAAGGCAGACCTATCAGAATCACACCAGACTTCTCACCAGAGACTTTGAAAGCCAGAAGATCCTGGACAGATGTCATACAGTCCTTAAGAGAACACAAATGCCAGCTCAGGTTACTGTATCCAGCAAAACTCTCAATTAACAGATGGAGAAACCAAGATATTCCATGACAAAACCAAATTTACACAATATCTTTCTCCAAATCCAGTGCTACAAAGGATAATAAATGGAAGAGCTCAACATAAGGAAGCAAGCCACACCCTAGAAAAAGCAAGAAACTAATCGTCTTGGCAACAAAACAAAGAGAAGAAAAGCACACAAACATAACCTCATATCCAAATATGAATATAACAGGAAGCAATAATCACTATTCCTTAATATCTCTCAACATCAATGGTCTCAACTCTCCAATAAAATGATGTAGATTAACAAACTGGATACGCAATGAGGACCCTTCATTCTGCTACCTACAGGAAATACACTTCAGAGACAAAGACAGACACTACCTCAGAGTAAAGGCTGAAAAACAAATTTCCAAGCAATTGGTCTAAAGAAGCAAGCTGGAGTAGCCATTCTAATATCGAATAAAATCGATGTGCAACTAAAAGTCATCAAAAAAGATAAGGAAGGACACTTCATATTCATCAAAGGAAAAGTCCACCAAGATGAACTCTCAATCCTAAATAACTATGCCCCAAATACAAGGGCACCTACATACGTAAAAGAAACCTTACTAAAGCTCAAAACACACATTACACCTCACACAATAATAGTAGGAGATTTCAACACCCCACTCTCATCAATGGACAGATCATGGAAACAGAAATTAAACAGAGACGTAGACAGACTAAGAGAAATCATGAGCCAAATGGACTTAACAGATAATTATAGAACATTCTATCCTAAAACAAAAGGATATATCTTCTTCTCACCAACTCATGGTACATTCTACAAAATTGACCATATAATTGGGCAAAAAAACAGTCCTCAACAGATACAGAAAGATAGAAATAATCCCATGCATCCTATCAGACCACCATGGGCTAAAGCTGGCCTTCAATAACAATAAGGGAAGAATGCCCACATATACGTGGAAGTTGAGCAATGCTCTACTCAATGATAACCTGGTCAAAGAAGAAATAAAGAAAGTAAAGACTTCTTAGTATTTAATGAAAATGAAGGTACAACATACCCAAACTTATGGAACACAAGAAAAGCTGTGCTAAGTGGAAATCTCATAGCTGTGAGTGCCTTGAGAAAGAAACAGGAGAGAGCATATGTCAGCAGCTTGACAGCACACCTAAAAGCTCTAGAACAAAAAGAAGCAAGTACACCCAGGAGGAGTAGAAGGCAGGAAATAATTAAAATCAGGGCTGAAATCAACCAAGTACAAACAAAAAGGACCATAGAAAGAATCAACAGAACCAAAAGTTGGTTCTTTGAGAAAGTCAACAAGATAGATAAACCCTTAGCCAGAATAATGAGAGGACACAGAGAGTGTGTCCAAATTAACAAACTCAGAAATGAAAAGGGAGATATAACTATAGAGTGAGAGGAAATTCAAAAAATCATCAGATCCTACTAAAAAAGCCTATATTCAACAAAACTTCAAAACCTACAGGAAGTGGACAATTTCCTAGACAGATACCAGGTGCTGAAGTTAAATTAGCAACAGATAAACCATTTAAACAACCCTATAACTCCTAAGGAAATAGAAGCAGTCATTAAAGGTCTCCCAACCAAAAAGAGCCCAGGTCCAGACAGGTTCAGTGCAGAATTCTATCAGACTTTCATAGAAGACCTCATACCAATATTATCCAAACTATTCCACGAAATTGAAACAGATGGAGCGCTACCAAATTCCTTCTATGAAGCCACAATTACTCTTATATCTAAACCACACAAAGACCCAACAAAGACAGAGAACTTCAGACCAATTTCTCTTATGAATATCGATGCAAAAATACTCAATAAAATTCTGGCAAACCAAATCCAAGAGCACATCAAAACAATCATCCACCATGATCAAGTAGGCTTCATCCCAGGCATGCAGGGATGGTTTAATACAGAGAAAACCATCAACGTGATCCATTATATAAACAAACTGAAAGAACAAAACCACATGATCATTTCATTAGATGCTGAGAAAGCATTTGACAAAATTCAACACCCCTTCATGATAAAAGTCCTGGAAAGAAGAGGAATTCAAGGCCCATACCTAAACATAGTAAAACCCATATACAGCAAACCAGTTGCTAACATTATACTAAATGGAGACAAACTTGAATCAATCCCACTAAAATCAGGGACTAGACAAGGCTGCCCACTCTCTCCCTACTTATTCAATATAGTTCTTGATATTCTAGCCAGAGCAATCAGACAACAAAAGGAGGTCAAGGGGATACAGATCAGAAAAGAAGAAGTCAAAATATCACTATTTGCAGATGATATGATAGTATATTTAAGTGATCCCAAAAGTTCCACCAGAGAACTACTAAAGCTGATAAACAACTTCAGCAAAGTGGCTGGGTATAAAATTAACTCAAATAAATCAGTAGCCTTCCTCTACATAAAAGAGAAACAAGCCGAGAAAAAAATTAGGGAAATGACACCCTTCATAATAGACCCAAATAATATAAAGTACCTCAGTGTGACTTTAACCATGCAAGTAAAAGATCTGTGCAATAAGAACTTCAAGACTCTGAAGAAAGAAATTGAAGAAGACCTCAGAAGATGGAAAGATCTCCCATGCTCATGGGTTGGCAGGATTAATATGGTAAAAATGGCCATTTTACCAAAAGCGATCTACAGATTCAATGCAATCCCCATCAAAATACCAATCCATTTCTTCAAAGAGTTAGACAGAACAATTTGCAAATTCATCTGGAATAACAAAAAACCCAGGATAGCTAAAACTATCCTGAACAATAAAAGGACTTCAGGGGGAATCACCATCCCTGATCTCAAGCAGTATTGCAGAGCAATAGTGATAAAAACTGCATGGTATTGGTACAGAGACAGACAGATAGACCAATGGAATAGAATTGAAGGCCCAGAAATGAACCCACACACCTATGGTCACTTGATTTTTGACAAAGGAGCCAAAACCATCCAATGGAAAAAATAAAGCATTTTCAGCAAATGGTGCTGGTTCAACTGGAGGTCAACATGTAGAAGAATGCAGATCGATCCATGCTTATGACCCTGTACAAAGCTTAAGTCCAAGTGGATCAAGGATCTCCACATCAAACCAGATACACTCAAACTAATAGAAGAAAAACTAGGGAAGCATTTGGAACACATGGGCACTGGAAAAAATTTCCTGAACAAAACACCAATGGCTTATGCTCTAAGATCAAGAATTGATAAATGGAATCTCATAAAACTGCAAAGCTTCTGTAAGGCAAAGGACACTGTGGTTATTACAAAATGCTAACCAACAGATTGGGGAAAGATCTTTACCAATCCTACAACAGATAAAGGCCTTATATCCAAAATATACAAAGAACTCAAGAAGTTAGACCGCAGGGAGGCAAATAACCCTATTAAAAAATAGGGTTCAGAGCTAAACAGAGAATTCACAGCTGAGGAATGTCGAATGGATGAGAAACACCTAAAGAAATGTTCAACATCTTTAGTCATAAGGGAAATGCAAATCAAAACATCCCTGAGATTTCACCTCACACTAGGGAGAATGGCTAAGATCAAAAACTCAGGTGACAGCAAATGCTGGCGAAAGTGGAGCCAAATGTGGAGAAAGAGGAACACTCCTCCATTGTTGGTGGGATTACAGACTGGTACAACCATTCTGGAATTCAGTCTGGAGGTTCCTCAGAAAATTGGACATTGAACTACCTGAGGACCCAGCTATACCTCTCTTGGGCATATACCCAAAAGATGCCCCAACATATAACAAAGACACGTGCTCCACTATGTTCATAGCAGCCTTTTTTATAATAGCCAGAAGCTGGAAAGAACCCAGATGCCCTTCAACAGAGGAATGGATACAGAAAATGTGGTACATCTACACAATGGAATATTACTCAGCTATCAAAAACAATGACTTTATGAAATTTGTAGGCAAATGATCAGAACTGGAAAATATCATCCTGAGTAGGTAACCCAATCATAGAAAAACACACATGGTATGCACTCATTGATAAGTGGCTATTAGCCCAAATGCTTGAATTACCCTAGATGCACAGATGAATCTCAAGTCGGATGATCAAAATGTGAATGCTTCACTCCTTCTTTAAAAGGGGAACAAGAATACCCTTGGCAGGGAATAGAGAGGCAAAGATTAAAACAGACACAGAAGGAACACCCATTCAGAGTCTGCCCCACATGTGGCCCATACATATACAGCCACCCAATTAGACAAGATGGATGAAGCAAAGAAGTGCAGGCATACAGGAGCCGGATGTAGATCTCTCCTGAGAGACACAGCCAGAATACAGCAAATACAGAGGCGAATGCCTGCCGCAAACCACTGAACTGAGAACAGGACCCCCGTTGAAGGAATCAGAGAAAGAACTGGAAAGCTTGAAGGGGCTCGAGTCCCCATATGAACAACAATGCCAAGCAACCAGAGCTTCCAGGGACTAAGCCACTACCTAAAGACTATACATGGACTGACCCTGGCATCTGACCTCATAGGTAGCAATGAATATCCTAGTAAGATCACCAGTGGAAGGGGAAGCCCTTGGTCCTGCTAAGACTGAACCCCCAGTGAACGTGATTGTTGGGGGGAGGGTGGCAATGGGGGGATGATGGGGAGGGGAACATCCATAAAGAAGGGGAGGGGTAGGTGCTAGGTGGATGTTGGCCTGGAAACTGAGAAGGGGAATAACAATCGAAATGTAAATAAGAAATACTCAAGTTAATAAAGATAAAAAGAAAAAAAGAAAAAAAATAGAGGAGCTTAAAAGGAAGATTAGTAAGTACAGAGTTGCTAAAAATCAGAATCTTGTCCTCCTAGTTAAAATCCCTTCTTCAAAGAAGAGGGATTTACTGCTCCTCCTGTCTAAGAACCCTATCTTTCCTTGGAGTGATGCTGTGGAGAGAAGGCTCCAAGGAGAGGGGTAATTTTTTCTGATCCTCCTCCTGGACAAGGAGTGGCATATCCTCTTGTTGAGGTCCCAGACCTCAATAACACAGGTCAATTTATTAGGCAACATGTTCTTCTGTGTATTAAGGAGTTGAAAAGCTTGAGAGAAACAGTCTCTGCTTATGGTCCCCTTGCTCCCTTTACTTCTGCTAATTTTGAATCTTACATTACGTCCAATTCGACTCCTGGAGATTAGCAAGAATTATGTAGTGCAGTGCTGTCTGGGGGTGATTGTCTCATATGGAGAAGAGAATGTCGAGAGCAATGTGCCCAGACAGATTGGAGGTATGCTGCTGTGGGGTAGAAACCTCTTACATGATATGGGAGCAGTGGTTACCACCCAACTGCAACCAGTGCAGAGGACGCTGCATGAACAAGGATTTGCCTCTGGTAAGGATTTGGGGAGGTACTTGCGGCAGACCCTTAATTATGTCTGATGGGGACCTAGTTGTTAGAGCCCATGAAAATGGGATGGGATTGAGAGGTTTGTCATGGGTGTCACTGCTAAGTTGCTTCCTATCCTGTGTGGGTGGAGCACTGGCATATTTTCTCTGGGGGATTGGAGGCAGCACATGGACTTATGTGGGAGTGGTTGCAGGCAGGACACACTGTACCTGCCACTTCCCCCTGGAATGTTTTTAGTGGTCCTCTTACATGCCCGGATGCTGCTCCTTCGATGTTAAGACAAGGGGTAGCTTTTAGTTCCACTGCCTCTTGAAATACGTCTATCACCTTTGAAGGTTCCCTTAAGTTTGAAAATAGTAGGCTTAGTAAAATTTTACTAGCTCTTCCTTCACCTGAGTATTTCCCCCAGTTTTCTTTGTTTTTTGAAATGGTACTAATGCTGGAGATAGTCTTGACTATTCTTCACAGGAATGCCATCTATGTGAAGCTGCTGGGGACCAGAGGACTCTGCTATGGTTGTGTGGATCCCAGGCATGGTTCCATTGCCTGTCAGTCATTTCGGAGAGGGTCAACTGATCCTGCACCATCATGGAAGAGACTTTGGCATCATTGCTGCTATTGTAACAGCCATTGCCACTGTGGCCACTGCACCTACAGTGTCTGGGATTGCCCTCTCCCAATATGTTGCTAAGGCAAGCACAATAGATAAACTTAAAGGAAAAGTTGCTGACAATTGGAAATTCTAAATTTAAATCAACAGACAGCACTTTTACACAAACAGCTTGATCTCATTTGACCTCCTGTTCTCCTATTTTTATGCATGTTTTTGTGACTCCAGCTAGAGTTCAAAACCTTACAGTGGTCCTTGGTGTTATGGCCTTTCGCTCCACAGTAGTTGGCCTTTTACTTCTTTGTCACATGTGTAGACAACATTCCCAGTCCTGGGTAAAGACTAAGCAAGTGTTGCTCTCCTTTGCAGGAGACAATCTCTCTGCCCAAATCTGGCTCAGCCTTTACAAGAAGTAATTAGCCTATGATGGGCAACCCTTTGGGGAAGACAGGGTATCTGAGCCTTGCAGAGACTCCCAATGACAGGTAATGGTGTTTGTTTTCCCAGAGTGACCTAAAACAGGTGCTAGTTTAAAAAATAAAAAAGGGGGACTTATTGGACCCTTCTGGGCTCCCTCAGTGTTGTCCCCCTGCTGAGCCTTGCTGACACATGTGGGAAATTTTGTTTTTAAGAAAAAAAATATCTTGGCCTTTGCTCTTTGACTGACAGGTGCTTATGTCAATGAGTCAGTTCCTGTTTTTATTCTTAGATTGTAAACTTGTTTTTTCCACTATGCTTCCAGGGTTTTTCCACCCTGTGGACTTGGGGTATATATTCTGTGAACCTCAGTAAAGCTTTTGCATTCTCGTAGTACAAATGACCCGAGTCTCTGTCTTTTGTTAAAGCCTCCCAGGTCTACACTCAGTTCTTGGTACTATGGCGGTATGGCCACTGTCACTAGTCCATATTTATTTTCTATTTCATTAATATTTTGATTATCAATAATATATTCTGTTTGGTGTTTAATATTCTTATTTATTTACTTATTCTTATTATTGACTGCCTAAAAAGATATAGGTGATTTCAATACCCCAATTACACCAATGGATTGGTCATCTGGACAAAAACCACAGAAGCATCAAATGGACTTAACAGACATCTGCAGGATATTCCAGACCAAAACTAAAGGATAAACATTCTGTTCAGCAACACGTGGAAGTTTTTCTAAAGTAGACTAAATTTTTGTATGAATTTTATTTTTTAATCTTATGCCATTTAAACACTTTTAAAAATATTTTTATTAAAAATGTAACTCAACGAAATAATAACAAAAAAAAAACAATGCCTATTAGCCAAAAAAGTACAGAATACCCAAGATATGGCCCACAGAACTCAAAAAGGTCAACAAGTTAAAAGGCCCAAGTGAGAAGGCCTCATTCACACTTGGTAGGGAAGATGGAAGCAACCACAAGGAAGGGGAGGGAGGGACAGGGAAGGGAAAGGGATAGGGGTGGGAGGAGAGGTGAACATGATCTGGTATTGGGTGTGGGAAAAGGACTGAAGGCCTGAGGGCCAGTAGAAACATAGAAACAGGAGACCTTGGAAGGAAGGATGTTGGGAGGACCCTCAAGAGTGTACCAGAGACCTGGGAAGTGAGAGACTCTCAGTACTTAAAGAGGACCCTGGATGAAAGGCCCTACAGTGGGGAGAGGGAACTTATTTAACCCACCTCCAGCAGAAAGACAGGATATCAAGTGAAGGATGGGGTTGTTATCCCACAGTCAAAGCTGTGACCCATAATTCTTCTTGTCTGAAAGAAATGGAGGAATGGAAATGGAAAAGATCCTGAGGATAAGAAGGTCCAGCAACAGGCCCAAGGTGGGATCCAGCTTAAGGGGAGGTTCCAAGACCTAACACCATTACTGAAGCTATGGGTTATTCACAAAAAGGGATCTATCATGACTGCCCTCCAAAAGACTCAACAAGCAGCTGAAAAAGTCAGATACATGCACATAACCAATGAACAGAAGCTGATGATCCCTCTGGTTGAATTGGGGAAAACTGGAGGAAGCTGAGGAGGTAGGTCCTCACCTGTAGGAGGATCAACAGTCTCAAGTAACCTTGACCTCCGAGATCTCTCAGACACTGGGCCACCAACCAGGCAGCATACACCAGCTGAGATGAGGCCTCCAACACATGTACAGCACAGGACTCCTGCGTCTGGGTTCAGTCAGGGAAGATGCACCTAACTCTCAGGAGACTAGAGGCCCCAGGAAATTTAGAGGTCTGGTGGGTTGGGAAGGGTGGGCACATGCTTGTGGAGACACGGGGAGGGGTATATGGAACTGATGAGGGGGGTGGACCGGGAGGGGAATAAAATCTGTAGTGTATAAATAAAAAAAAAATAAACAAAAAATAAAAGGTGGCTCTTTGGGAAGATAAGATTGACAGACCTTTTTGGCACACCTAAACCAAAGAAAGAGAGGATCCAAATTAATTGAATCAGAAATTAATACTACATCACAACAAACACTGAAAGAATGCTAAAAGGAAACACTCTAAATAACTGTATTGTGTTACATTGGAAAATCTGAATGAAATGTACAAGTTTTCCAATATACCCAAATCTTCAAAATCAAACCAAGAAGTAATCAACAATTAAAACTGACCCATAACAAATGAGAAGACTGAAATGATAATAAAAATCATTCAAGCTAAAGGAACATTCACAGCCAGACAGATTCGCAGGAGAATTCTACAAGACTTTCAAAAAAGATCTATAACCAATCTCTCTTATATTATTTTTTAAAATTTTGAAATAGAAGGAGCATTCTCAAGCCCCTTCTATGAATTCTACTACTGTAAACTATACTATGGTATAACTCTACTATCCAAAATAGTTAAAGACACAACAACAACATAAAACAAAACTACAGACTGATATCTCATTTTGAACAAAGATTCAAAATGTTCAATAAAACTGTAACAAACAGAATACACGCCTATATCAAAATGACTATCAATATCCACTATGTCACAGTTGGCTTTATTTCTGAAATACACTGATGATTAAACAGATGCAAGTCAATAAATGTAATAAACTATAGACTAAAGACAAAAAGAAATATCACATGATCATCTCAATGGATATAGAAAAAGCCTTTGACAAAATCCAACATGTGTTCAGGATAAAAATCACAGAGAATATTGGCTTCAATATTCATGGAGTTAAACACAGATTTAATTTGTATTTACTGATTTGCAGCTTCTGAATTGTTTTGTTCACTGAATGAGTATGGAAGGTAGTTTATCCATTTTTCATAGGTATATTTGACTGCTGTAATTTCTTTAGAGTTACAACCTAGATGTGTTCGTGTACTTCAATGCCTTTCTGGTTGAACAGCATACTCTAATTTTATAAAATATTTAGTAAATATAAAAAGATACAGTCATTTACAGGGGTAAAGCACTGGTATGAAAATTCATTCTTCATAAGCTCTTGTGTTTTTTCTGGTCACAATTATTGGACATGGTCACATTTCCAATTTATGATAGAAAATTATATTATAAAGTTTTGACTTATTTCATTGCTTTGGTCCTTTGGGGATGATGGAATTTCCCTTTGAATGTTGTAATACATTATTATAGTTTACCCTTTATTTTTTCAAGTACAGTAATAGTTTTTTTATTCTGGGCTCAGTGGGATCACTTGAATATTTCTAAACCTACATGGTCACATATTTGTTTCGATTAGTTATAGGCTATTATTTTGCCTCTAAGAATAATAGGGCATGCAATTGGTGAGCTATTAAAATGACTGTAATTAAAGCAACACATGAAAAAAGGATCCAGTTTTGTGGATAGTTGTTTATTCTGCATTTTGCTCTTCAAAACAATTAAATTGTTGTTATATACTTATATACTCACAGGGAATATTTGCAATATAATTTTGAACTGGAGAAATTAGTGTTTTATAACAGCCCATTACAAAAACAAGCAACGAGTCTAATCTCCACTCATTAGGTTGAGGAAAATGCTGGTCTCAGGAGATGGATAGTCTGTTATTTGCCTTACTTAAGTATGAATATATGGGAGAATCTCCTCCATCATTTTAGGCATGTAATGTTACTACGACTATTAGTTAATGGAACATACTTTGGTACAAATATCTTTTAAATACCGTAGATGGCATAAATTTTGCCGTAATCCTACTCCAACCTTAGCCTATTCTGTAATCTTTCATTATTAGGGTATCTGGGTAGACTTTCTACTTTTGCCATTTTTTTTAATTTAATGAAAATCCAGAATAAAATTACATTCTAAATGCCTTTTTAAAAGTTTGGACAATTACTCATTATTTGAGTAGTTCAGTAGCCTTTAGTTTTCATCTGAATTTTCATCTAATTGGTAATGACCTTCAGCCAACTTCATTCTCTCTCAAATTCCCTAATCACATTTCACAGCAGTACCATCAGACTGTTGTCTTGGAAAAGCTACAGGCTGAGATGCCAGGGAAATCCATGCAGACTTGAAACACTTAAAGAGAACTAGAGTGGACAAGAAAAAGAAAAATCACCCAACCTCATCAAGAGTAGAGAATGTGGTGTCTCTGGAGTTTTATTCATTAGATGTTCAAATGAGTTTTCTAAATTATTTTCTAAAAATAATATGAATATTTTATTTCCCCAAAACCTAAAGTCAGCAGATTTTGCACAGTTTAATGTCATTTCATAATAGTTAACAAATTTGGTTGCAAATACTGTTTCTTATTTTATTTTATTTATTTATTTATGGCAGCTTTGTTTCCAATGATCAATTAATTGAAACATGTGGCATAGTCACGGTCTATGCCAATCAACCTGCAGCTGTAGGAAAGACAATTTAAAGAGATTGCCGTTACTCAGAAATATATGTGACATTTTGAGAGAATCAGAGGGGTTTCAGGGCATTACTGCCAAGAAGAAAAGTTACCAGAGCAAATGCAAAAGCAGTGTAATGAAGCATTTAAATGATTTATCTGTTTGCTACATTCTTGGTTTAATAGAGCTGGGACAGCTTGCTTAACTGCCTGAATGTTTCATATTTCATGGGTTGTTATGGAATTGTGTAGACACTAACTATATAACTCTCAGATCTATTTTTATTCAATCAAATTGTGCATAGTATTGTACATGCCCTGAATTTATATAATGTTTTCGATCGTGGCATTTTACAAGAGGAGAAGATTTAAAATGTGCCATATGACTTACAAGTATAAAGAGCATCTTTAAAATGATACTAGTTACTGAGAGAATAGTAGCGACACCTTTTTTCTGGGAAACAAAAGAATGATGATGATGAGCTCATTTGGAAACCTTCTTCTGCAGGAAAGAACTCAATTATTACTGTTTTGCTTTTACTGTCTTAAGTCTTAAACCATCTCCTTCTGGTCTGTCTCCAGCCAGGATCCAGGTGTATAAGTCTTTCAAAAGAAAAACAAAAAAGTACCTACCCTCCACAGGGCATTTTGTTACAGTGGATTGATGGATTGATTTAAGACCTGTCCAAAGAAAATGAAAGGAAAACAAAGTAGAAAGCCACCATGCTGAGGAGGCAAAAGAATCAAATGAAAATAAAGATAACTTCATCTAAAATGAAAATCTGATCTCAAAGGTGTACAGATGGAGAGAAATGTGTTTTTATCATTTTATCTTGCTATCCTGGGCTTCATGGTTTCAATGCTTGTGCTGTGTCTGTATAATTTTTTTTTAAAAAATTACTTACATATTTAAGGATTTCTTCAATTCTGAAGCAAGGAGTATTATAGCTAGTTCTGAAGAGGCAAATTCTTCACTGTAAATTACTTTTTAAAAAAAGTTTGTCTTCTGAAATTACATGGATTTTTTTTCTTCTGTTGACTATGGTTTCAGGGTAGACCACAAAGTGCTGTTGATAAGAATTTAGAAATAACTCTACTGGCTATTGGACCTACTTTGCTTCTTAGTAGGGTGTAATTAACAGCTGAAAAATCCACTCAAGTATGAAACAGTTGTCCTATATTATAGCCTATGCACATTTTGATCAGCTGCCAGTTGAGGAGCCTTTGGGGCAAAATTTTACACATTTTGCTCTTGGTTCATGTGAATTACTGAAGCTTGGGGAAGAACAGACTTCAAGTTGCTGCTAATTAAAATGATTGCTCTGACTCCTCTCTGAGGACTACTCTTTCAGTTACAAAGTGCATGTGCAAATGAAGCACCCCAGGCATCAGGAAACTCTCTGAAAGCAAGTTAGAACTAGCCAGGGCTTATCCTTAGACTGAGTTGCCATACAATAGGCACAGTTGGGAGTTCTTCATATTTTATCTGATGAACAACTGCCTCGAGGAACACAGGTAAATGAATAACAGGGGTTTTTTTGTTTGTTTTTGGCAAGTAAGGATCCACCACAAGCAAGGCAAGCAGCATTTTCTTCAAGGAGATTCTACCATCATTGTCTGAAGCAAAATTGGCTTTCATAAGACCCTGACGTAAAGCTTTGCATGCCCACACACACATACAATGGCGAAAACAAATATTGTTGTAGTGTGTCCTACAGTATACACTTTTGCCCACACTTCTTTGCTTGCAAATAAATATTCATAGCAATGACTCCTTGTTCTGGTACAAGGCCTTTGGCTTCTGCTACAGTATCAATACTGGAAACTCTCCTGGACTTCTCCTGGTTATCTTATTGTTGCCATGTTATGGAGATCCTACATCTGTGGAACAGCAGGACCAGCCCCTTCATAAGCTCCACCAGTTCATAGATGGGGTAGATGTTCAGATGGGCCAATTCAAAGCCCTGGATCTGAGCCTGACAGGTATCTGAGTTGGTCAGCCTGCCAGCTCTCTTGCTCTTATGCCCTCAGGGTCTCAAAGCTTTTTTAACTCATATAAACAGATACTACACTTGATCTTAGTCAAAAGTCTGAGAAGAGATTCAAAGTTTCCTTTGAAAAATCACAGTTTGATTTTACATGAGTTCTGAGAATCACCAAGGTGGGCCAGATTTCCTTCTTTCCATTGGACTATCTGTGTCCTCTTTATAGATGGCTCTTTTCCAGCACGCCTATATTCAGTGTTCTACTTGTAGTCATGACTAAAAAAATATTTTCTTTTTGTTCTTTTATTGATAATAGATCATTTTTCTCACGCAATGTATCCTTCTTATGGTTTCTTCTTGCCACTACTCCTCCTAATTCCTCCCCACCTCTCTTCCTATCCATATCTACCAATTTGTTGAAAATGGCCATTTCTAGTTTTATTGAATTATCAGTTTAATTTATTTACAGTCTACAAAGGAGCTCCAGTCTAATATGTAAAATTAGTCAGTAGCTGAACAATGTTCAGGATTGTCACATCAATAGCACTGAAATAGTTATGTACATTGATAAGAGTTGATAAAATAAATTTTAAAAGAACCCATTTTCATCTACCTTGCATTACTTTGTAATATTGAAATAAAGAGTCATAATAATATTCTAGAAGTAGCTAGTGTGCTAATCAGCTTTCTTTTTCTATAGGAAATATTAGAGATAATAAACTCCAAATGAAAAAAATTATAGTCCAGTTCCTGGTATTCGAAAAAAATTTTTTTTGTTCTAGGATCCAATGGCTCAATATCTTGAGCCTCTGGCAGGTCTGAAAATCATAGCCAGAGTATATGTTCAAGTGAACCACTTTGCATTGTGAATCAGGGAACATAAAGAGACAAAGTCCTATCATCCTTTTAAGAAGCATGATTACAGTGACTTAACGACCTCCTATTAGTCTTCACCTCTTAATATCTGTGGTATACTCCAATATTGCCATCTTGAAGATCAAGCCACATGAACTACTGAAGAACTTTTATGAAAACAGTATATGTATTTACTTGCATTACTATGACAAAGGACCTGAACAAATCAACTTAAAAGAACTAAGACTAATCTTGTCTCATGATTACAAAGGTTTTCAATTTTTAGGTACCTGGCACGATTGCTATAAGCCTGTGGTGAATCAAAATATCACAGTAGAAAGTATACAGTAAAGCAGAGCTGTTTACTTCATGATGGCCACAAAGCAAGAAAGTCAAAATAGGATTTACAGGCAAGATACATTCCTTAAAAAGGAAACCCTAGGGACATGCTACCTTCAGCCAGGCCCCACCTCCTAACCCATTTGCTATGAATTTATTTACAGATTAATCCATTGATAAAGATACTGCCACCATTGTCTAATCAGCTCTGAATAGTGACATCAAGTTGGGACTAAACCTTGAACACAAGAGCCTTTTTGGAAGATACTTCATATCAATACACTATAAGAGACATATATTGAAAAATGTAATTAGTTCACTGGGTTCTAAACATATCTCAAACTAATGTCTCCGTGACACTTTACAGTTGAAATTAAAAAAGAATGTCTACTAATTGCAGAATTTTAATATTTCTATATCAAATAGGCATTGACCATGTTTCTTCAATAATGAGCTTGCTATTATTACTAAATAACTCTTATAAGCCTTTTTCATTAAAATTCCTGGATCTTCTAAGAACCCATAAAGTAGTCAACAGACTACTTTAAAGGCCAAAATCAAGCTATCTCTTTAATTTTGTATATTTGTCCTGATTTTCTGGGTACAATAGGGAAATGTGTCCATTTAACCCAATTACTCAGTTGAATATTTCTACAGAAACAAACCAGGCCACAAAACCAGGAAAAATTCAATCGATTGACAGGCCATTTATAATATAGTATGGTTTAGTTATTAATTAAACCATTACCATGATGAAACTCATGAAATGTATCACATCCCTCAATATTTCGATGAATATTTTTCCATATTGATTTGTACATATTACATGTAACATGGCAAATTCTACTAATAAAAAAATCTCATCATATTTAGATATGTAATTTTCATAGTAAAAATCTAGAAAATATTAGATTAAAAAACCAACCCTTAAAATTCTAAAGCAATTCACTAGAAGTCCTTCAGTAGTTTGTACTTCATACATATAGTTTTGTTCTTTTGACATTTTGACATTTTTCAAAACCCTTTAGCCCTCATTCTATTGGAGATTGGTCTGTTGACCTCAGATGGTTGACTGTGGCAACCAGAGGGAGAGTAGAGGCTGATTCTAATTTTTGTTGTTTGAGTGTTACTTTTACAGTATGTCTTGGAATGCTAAATTTAAAGGACAGACTAAGAAAGGAAACTAAGAAAAACATAAATTCTTCCTTCCTTTTATGCTGAAAGCATTTGGCACTGTAGCTAATAATACACATATGCATTGCATGTGTACGTATAAGTTATATGTTTCTTATTTTTCATTTATTTGTACTGGGGTTGGATTTAGATTTGATTTGGTGGCATTTCAATGCTTTTCTAAGATACCTTTCACTAGGAGATGAGGAAAACCTGTATCTTTCTATGGCAATTATATTGTCTAGAAGATCATGAAAATGAGATGTGAGAAAATATATGGGTAAAACAAAGACTCTAAATATATCACTATTGAAATAATATCACATTAAACATAGTAATATGGTAAGACAAAGCTTTAAATTTAGTGGAGGGGTCTAAATTTTGGCCCATTCTTTTGCTAGTTGTGACTAATTATTGATCTTGTTTCAGTTGTCGTTTTTCATCCTTAAATCTGGGATAATCATTTGTTTCCCAGGATATAGCAAGGGTGAAATGCAATAATATAAGTTTATAAGGTTTATGTAAGTAATTTTGTCCTTTCTGGGAACTCTTGGCAATGTCTGAAACATTTTTCAGTCACAACTTGGGGAAGGATTGTTCCTACTGGAAAATAATTGGTTGATGCCAGGCATACTAATCAATAGCCTTTAGTAAGCAAAGCCACTCTACAATATACTTGTGTGACCAAGTTTGAAATACATAGCACCACTTGCAATGTGGTAAACATGATGCCCTATTTGTTATACTTTATGGTACTTCTATAAGAATATACAAAAGGATAATTTTTTTCTGGGAAAAAATTTTTTTGTGGGGAAATAAAGCACCAAACATGCTGGAAAAGATCCCAAGTATAACCATTGGGGACCTATGTAGAGCAAAATAAATACTTATTTTAAAACTTCTTTTTATTTTAAATGCCAATAATAAAGGATTGAATTTGAGTTATTAAAAAGTCATGAGACCATTAAAAATTCCTTTTGTTAAAATGATGAGAGAAGTTTATAAAACTTTAGCCTATATAAACAAATAAGAGTAGATTAAAAATACTCAAGAACATTAAAGCTATTACGATTATTAGTCTGAGATATGATGCCAAAGAAGTTCCAGATCTACCACTTCTTAAGACATATGAAACTCAACTAACTCAACAGTATAAAGCATATTTGGGCAAAGAGAACTGACACAGAAGGCAATCCTACTATTAACTCAAAAGGTCTTTTCTCCCCTCTGATACTCATGCTTTATCAACTACTTTTAAAATGGTAGGAGGTAAAATGTCAAATAGGTAACAAGTTTCATGAGCTCAGTACATAAATTCAGTTACTTAATCATTTTGGCAAAGACAATGAAAATTCACAAGTGCTTATTATTGTAAAACCAAAAAAGAAAGTAAGGCTTTTAAAACAATAGAATCATTAGCTTTAGCTTCTACAAAAGCAGGAAGCACATTTGACATAGAACATAAAATTTTTCTTTTAACATTAACAAGCAAAACACCTGGAAGTGGTTGCATGAACTATGATGATATAAGTCACTGTGATAAATTTTGGGTTGAGGGACTATTCCATTGCTTTTGCAGTTTCCTTACAACACAGATAGTAGGAGTTTAGAACAATTTTGAAATACTTAAGTATATAATGTTTCAGGAGCACTTCAAAAATTATATGGTGGTGTAGCAGATGGGGATTGTCTGTATTTAGTACTCTGCTTTCTCTTCTCATATGAAAGCATTTAACATGAAGCATCTCAATATATTAGAATATAACAAATTCTTTCAGTGAACAAACTAGAATATGACACAAATTCAGGTAAAGGAGGCATCTGACACTGACAAAACTAGGTTTTATCTGACAACTAGTCTAATACTCTGCTATTTGAATTGCCTATCCCCCCCAAGGGATGCTAATATATGAAAGAGAAAATTACTCAGGCTTGATTTATGTAAATATCAGTGCATTTTATTCTCTAGTTTTAAACTACACAGGTGTGAGTTCCTACATGTATCAGATTGTTTTATATATATATATATATATATATATATATATATATATATATATATATATATATCCGTGTCCCTGTCTGTTAATGGTTCAACTTAGTACTTTTCAACTTTATGATAATACCCATTCAATAGGAATTGCACTTGAATTTTTACTTGTTCTTTAAGCTAAGGTAGACTTGATTAGTTAATTATACTATGATATGGTTCCCAATAGGTTATGTGTATCACATTAAAAAATGTAAAAATACTGAAAAAAGTTGTAACCTACACATATATACTGTTTTGTGAGGTACAATATGCTGTTTTGTGTCTTCGTGAAAAAAAGGAGTATAGATCTTCAATTTGTAGTATTTTTCTACTTAAATTTGGTATGTGAAAGAAATGAACCCATTGTAAACTGAGGAGTGTCTGTTATACTGAATTATAAAATAAAGTTTATAGTTCCATTGGGAAGATTCAATACAGACTGAGTTTAGGAGAAATATGTATATTTCCTTAAGAATCTTCTGTAGTCACGAAAATCTGTGGTTGGTTAGGTTAAGCCTTTTCAAATTAACAACTATGAATTGTCAAATATTAACTGTCTAAATTAAGAAGTTTAATATGTGAAAGTGTTTTGAAGTAGAAGAAATTTATAATAATTTGTTCTATTTTCATCACCATTAGATGAAAGCCAGATATGTTAATTAAAAGAAAATGTCTCTGAACCTACTATAGAGATGACAAGAGGAACATCCTAGTAATTTTCTATGATTGGAAAAATTGTCACATAAAGAGGCATTAGGTTTACTCTTTTGTCATCCAAGAAGGCAGAAATAATGTTAACAGACAGAGTTATAATGAACTAAGACTTTTCTAAAGTGAGAAAGTCCTCCTTTGGAAAAACGATCTCCTCATTTTTAGAAGTTCAAATAGAGGGTGGACAATTACTCACTGTGAAGTTTGTGCAAGGATTTAGATTTTGTGTAGAATTTGGACTTAGCTTTAAAAATTCCATCTCTGAGATCTTTTATCACAGTGGATAAATGATAAAAATCAGTGATATTGTTGCCTATTTTTTAACCTAAAACTGTAGTATCATCTCACAAGAGATGTACTTGGGAAAACCTTACACAGAAGATATTATTGATAGGGGTCACACATTATTTTTTTTATTATTATTATTAAATTGAGTATTTCTTATATACATTTCGAGTGTTATTCCCTTTCCCGGTTTCCGGGCAAACATCCCCCTCCCCCCTCCCCTTCCTTATGGGTGTTCCCCTCCTAACCCTCCCCCATTGCTGCCCTCTCCCCAACAGTCTAGTTCACTAGGGGTTCAGTCTTAGCAGGACCCAGGGCTTCCCCTTCCACTGGTGCTCTTACTAGGATATTCATTGCAACCCTCTGAGGTCAGAGTCCAGGGTCAGTCCATGTATAGTCTTTGGGTAGTGGCTTAGTCCCTGGAAGCTCTGGTTGGTTGGCATTGCTGTACATGTGGGGTCTCGAGCTCCTTCAAGCTCTTCCAGTTTTTTCTCTGATTCCTTCAACGGGGGTCCCGTTCTCAGTTCAGTGGTTTGCTGCTGGCATCGCCTCTGTATTTGCTGTATTCTGGCTGTGTCTCTCAGGGCGATCTGCATTCACATTTTGATCATCCGTCTTGAGTTTCATTTGTTCTAGGCATCTAGGGTAATTCAAGCATTTGGGTTTAATAGCCACTTATCAATGAGTACATACCATGTATGTCTTTCTGTGATTAGGTTAGCTCACTCAGGATGATAGTTTCCAGTTCAACCATTTGCCTCTGAATTTCACAAAGTCATTGTTTTTTGATAGCTGAGTAATATTCCATTGTGTAGATGTACCACATTTTCTGTATCCATTCCTCTGTTGAAGGGCATCTGGGTTCTTTCCAGCTTCTGGCTATTATAAATAAGGCTGCGATGAACATAGTGGAACACGTGTCTTTTTTTATATGTTGGGGCATCTTTTGGGTATACGCCCAAGAGAGGTATAGATGGATCCTCAGGCAGTTCAATGTCCAGTGTTCTGAGGAACCTCCAGACTGATTTCAGAATGGTTGTACCAGTCTGCAACCCCACCAACAATGGAGGAGTGTTCCCCTTTCTCCACATCCTCGCCAGCATTTGCTGTCACCTGAGTTTTTGATCTTAGCCATTCTCACTGGCGTGAGGTGAAATCTCAGGGTTGTTTTGATTTGCATTTCCCTGATGACTAAAGATGTTGAACATTTCTTTAGGTGTTTCTCAGCCATTCGGCATTCCTCAGCTGTGAATTCTCTGTTTAGCTCTGAACCCCATTTTTTAATAGGGTTATTTGTCTCCTTTCTGTCTAACTTCTTCAGTTCTTTGTATATTTTGGATATAAGCCCTCTATCTGTTGTAGGATTGGTAAAGATCTTTTCCCAATCTGTTGGTTGCCGTTTTGTCCTAACCACAGTGTCCTTTGCCTTACAGAAGCTTTGCAGTTTTATGAGATCCCATTTGTCGATTCTTGATCTTAGAGCATAAGTCATGGGTGTTTTGTTCAGGAAATTTTTCCAGTGCCCATGTGTTCCAAATGCTTCCTAGTTTTTCTTCTATTAGTTTGAGTGTATCTGGTTTGATGTGGAGGTCCTTGATCCACTTGGACTTAAGCTTTGTACAGGGTGATAAGCATGGATCGATCTGCATTCTTCTACATGTTGACCTCCAGTTGAACCAGCACCATTTGCTGAAAATGCTATCTTTTTTTCCATTGGATGGTTTTGGCTCCTTTGTCAAAAATCAAGTGCCCATAGGTGTGTGGGTTCATTTCTGGGTCTTCAATTCTGTTCCATTGGTCTATCTGTCTGTCTCTGTACCAATACCATGCAGTTTTTATCACTATTGCTCTGTAATACTGCTTGAGATCTGGGATAGTGATTCCCCCTGAAGTCCTTTTATTGTTGAGGATAGTTTTAGCTATCCTGGGTTTTTTGTTATTCCAGATGAATTTGCAAATTGTTCTGTCTAACTCTTTGAAGAATTGGATTGGTATTTTGATGGGGATTGCATTGAATCTGTAGATCGCTTTTGGTAGAATGGCCATTTTTACTATATTAATCCTGCCAATCCATGAGCATGGGAGATCTTTCCATCTTCTGAGATCTTCTTCAATTTCTTTCTTCAGAGTCTTGAAGTTCTTATTGTACAGATCTTTCCCTTGCTTAGTTAAAGTCACCCGAGGTACTTTTATATTATTTGGATCTATTTGAAGGGTGTCATTTTCCTAATTTCTTTCTCGGCCTGTTTCTCTTTTGTGTGAGGAAGGCTACTGATTTATTTGAGTTAATTTTATACCCAGCCACTTTGCTGAAGTTGTTTATCAGCTTTAGTAGTTCTCTGGTGGAACTTTTGGGATCACTTAAATATACTATCATATCATCTGCAAATAGTGATATTTTGACTTCTTCTTTTCGATCTGTATCCCCTTGACCTCCTTTTGTTGTCTGATTGCTCTGGCTAGAACTTCCAAGAACTATATTGAATAAGTAGGGAGAGAGTGGGCAGCCTTGTCTAGTCCCTGATTTTAGTGGGATTGCTTCAAGTTTCTCTCCATTTAGTTTAATGTTAGCAACTGGTTTGCTGTATATAGCTTTTACTATGTTTAGGTATGGGCCTTGAATTCCTATTCTTTCCAGGACTTTTTATCATGAAGGGTGTTGAATTTTTGTCAAATGCTTTCTCAGCATCTAATGAAATGATCATGTGGTTTTGTTCTTTCAGTTTGTTTATATAATGGATCACGTTGATGGTTTTCCATTATATTAAACCATCCCTGCATGCCTGGGATGAAGCCTACTTGATCATGGTGAATGATTGTTTTGATGTGCTCTTGGATTCGGTTTGCCAGAATTTTATTGAGTATGTTTGCATCGATATTCATAAGGGAAATTGGTCTGAAGTTCTCTTTCTTTGTTGGGTCTTTGTGTGGTTTAGGTATAAGAGTAATTGTGGCTTCATAGAAGGAATTCGGTAGTGCTCCATCTGTTTCAATTTTGTGGAATAGTTTGGATAATATTGGTACGAGGTCTTCTATGAAGGTCTGATAGAATTCTGCACTAAACCCGTCTGGACCTGGGCTCTTTTTGGTTGGGAGACCTTTAATGACTTCTTCTATTTCCTTAGGAGTTATGGGGTTGTTTAACTGGTTTATCTGTTCCTGATTTAACTTCGGTACCTGGTATCTGTCTATGAAATTGTCCATTTCCTGCAGATTTTCAAGTTTTGTTGAATATAGGCTTTTATAGTAAGATCTGATGATTTTTTGAATTTCCTCTGAATCTGTAGTTATGTCTCCCTTTTCATTTCTGATTTTGTTAATTTGGACACACTCTCTGTGTCCTCTCGTTAATCTGGCTAAGGGTTTATCTATCTTGTTGATTTTCTCAAAGAACCAACTTTTGGTTCTGTTGATTCTTTCTATGGTCCTTTTTGTTTCTACTTGGTTGATTTCGGCTCTGAGTTTGATTATTTCCTGCCTTCTACTCCTCCTGGGTGTATTTGCTTCTTTTTGTTCTAGAGCTTTTAGGTGTGCTGTCAAGCTGCTGACATATGCTCTTTCCTGTTTCTTTCTGCAGGCACTCAGCGCTATGAGTTTTCCTCTTAGCACAGCTTTCATTGTGTCCCATAAGTTTGGGTATGTTGTATCTTCTTTTTCATTAAATTCTAAAAAGTTTTTAATTTCTTTCTTTATTTCTTCCTTGACCAGGTTATCATTGAGTAGAGCATTGTTCAATTTCCACGTATATGTGGGCATTCTTCCCTTATTGTTATTGAAGACCAGTTTTAGGCCGTGGTGGTCTGATAGCACGCATGGGATTATTTCTATCTTTCTGTACCTGTTGAGGCCCATTTTTTGACCAATTATATGGTCAATTTTGGAGAAAGTACCATGAGGAGCTGAGAAGAAGGTATATCCTTTTGCTTTAGGATAGAATGTTCTATAAATATCTGTTAAGTCCATTTGGCTCATGACTTCTCTTAGTCTGTCTACGTCTCTGTTTAATTTCTGTTTCCATGATCTGTCCATTGATGAGAGTGGGGTGTTGAAATCTCCTACTATTATTGTGTGAGGTGTAATGTGTGTTTTGAGCTTTAGTAAGGTTTCTTTTACGTATGTAGGTGCCCTTGTATTTGGGGCATAGATATTTAGGATTGAGAGTTCATCTTGGTGGATGTTTCCTTTGATGAATATGAAGTGTCCTTCCTTATCTTTTTGATGACTTTTAGTTGAAAATTGCTTTTATTTGATATTACAATGGCTACTCCAGCTCGCTTCTTCAGACCATTTGCTTGGAACGTTGCTTTCCAGCCTTTCACTCCGAGGTAGTGTCTGTCTTTGTCTCTGAGGTGTGTTTACTGTAGGCAGCAGAATGCAGGGTCCTCGTTGCATATCCAGTTTGTTAATCTATGTCTTTTTATTGGGGAGTTGAGGCCATTGATGTTGAGAGATATTAAGGAATAGTGATTATTGCTTCCTGTTGTATTCATATTTGGATGTGAGGTTATGTTTGTGTGCTTTTCTTCTCTTTGTTTTGTTGCCAAGACGATTAGTTTCTTGCTTCTTCTAGGGTATAGCTTGCCTCCTTAAGTTGGGCTTTACCATTTATTATCCTTTGTAGTGCTGGATTTGTAGAAAGATATTGTGTAAATTTGGTTTTGTCATGGAATATCTTGGTTTCTCCATCTATGTTGATTGAGAGTTTTGCAGGATATAGTAACCTGGTCTGGCATTTGTGTTCTCTTAGGGTCTGTATGACATCAGTCCAGGATCTTCTGGCCTTCATAGTTTCTGGCGAAAAGTCTGGTGTGATTCTGATAGGTCTGCCTTTATATGTTACTTGACCTTTTTCCCTTACTGCTTTTAATATTCTTTCTTTATTTTGTGCGTTTGGTGTTTTGACTATTATGTGATGGGAGGTGTTTCTTTTCTGGTCCAATCTATTTGGAGTTCTGTAGGCTTCTTGTATGCCTATGGGTATCTCTTTTTTTAGGTTAGGGAAGTTTTCTTCTATGATTTTGTTGAAGATATTTACTGGT
Organism: Rattus rattus; assembly: GCF_011064425.1. Taxonomy (NCBI): domain Eukaryota; kingdom Metazoa; phylum Chordata; class Mammalia; order Rodentia; family Muridae; genus Rattus; species Rattus rattus. Next base: position 37,777,807 of record NC_046172.1, read on the forward strand.
CCTTTGAGCTGGGAGTCTTCACTCTCTTCTATACCTATTATCCTTAGGTTTGATCTTCTCATTGAGTCCTGGATTTCCTGTATGTTTTGGACCAGTAGCTTTTTCCGCTTTACATTATCTTTGACAGTTGAGTCAATGATTTCTATGGAATCTTCTGCTCCTGTGATTCTCTCTTCCATCTCTTGTATTCTGTTGGTGATGCTTGTATCTACAGCTCCTTGTCTCTTCTTTTGGTTTTCTATATCCAGGGTTGTTTCCATGTGTTCTTTCTTGATTGCTTCTATTTCCATTTTTAATTCCTTCAACTGTTTGATTGTGTTTTCCTGGAATTCTTTCAGGGATTTTTGTGACTCCTCTCTGTAGGCTTCTACTTGTTTGTTTATGTTTTCCTGTGTTTCTCTAAAGGGAGTTCTTCATGTCTTTCTTGAAGTCCTCCAACATCATGATCAAATATGATTTTGAAACTAGATCTTGCTTTTTCTGGTGTGTTTGGATATTCGTGTTTGCTTTGGTGGGAGAATTGGGCTCCGATGATGCCATGTAGTCTTGGTTTCTGTTGCTTGGGCTCCTGCACTTGCCTCTCGCCATCAGATTATCTCTAGTGTTACTTTGTTCTGCTATTTCTGACAGTGGCTAGACTGTCTTATAAGCCTGTGTTTCAGGAGTGCTGTAGACCTGTTTTCCTGTTTTCTTTCAGCCAGTTATGGGGACAGAGTGTTCTGCTTTCGGGCGCGTAGTTTTTCTTCTCTACAGGTCTTCAGCTGTTCCTGTGAGCCTGTGTCTTGAGTTCACCAGGTAAGTCATTTGTAGCAGAAAAGTTTGTCTTACCTGTGGTCCCCAGGCTCAAGTTTGCTGGCGGGGTGTTGCCTATGAGCTCTCCACGGCCTCAGCAGCCAGGAAGATCTGCGCCGCCCCTTCCGGGAGGTTTCGTGCACCAGGGTTCCAGATAGCTTTTGTTTTCCTCTGGGGTCAGTACTGTGTGCAGCGTGCAGTCTCTTCTGGTTTCCCAGGCGTGTCCGCCTCTCTGAAGGTTTAGCTCTCCCTCCCACGGGATTTGGGTGCAGAGAACTGTTTATCCGGTCGGTCCCTTCAGGTGCGGTGTCTCAGGCGCAGTGGATCTGCTGCTCCTGGGCCCCTCCTCACAGGTACCCAGGGCCGTATACAGTTTCCTCCTGGGCCAGGGATGTGGGCAGGGGTGGGCAGCGTTGGTGGTCTCCTCCGCTCTGCTGCCTCAGGGTGTCCGCCCGACCAGGCGGCAGAACTCCCCTCCAGGGGCCTGGGAGCAGAGAGCTGCTGAAGGCAGGGATCCTCCTGCTGGTCCGGGACCCTGGCCAATGGCACAGAGTGTCCGGCCCCAGAGGAACTCCGCCTCTGTGTGACCCGAGATCACCAGGCAAGTCGTTTGTTGCAGAAAAGTTTGTCTTACCTGTGGTCCCCAGGCTCAAGTTTGCTCGCGGGGTGTTGCCTATGAGCTCTCCATGGCCTCAGCAGCCAGGAAGATCTGCGCCGCCCCTTCCGGGAGGTTCCGTGCACCAGGGTTCCAGATAGCTTTTGTTTTCCTCTGGGGTCAGTACTGTGTGCAGCGTGCAGTCTCTTCTGGTTTCCCAGGCGGGGGTCACACATTATTAAGCCATGCAATAGAAATACACTTGTGTTTGACAAGAGTTTTTTCTAGTTGGTTACAATGTTTCTAATTGAAAGTAAGATAGATGGGCATTGAAATGTAAACAGCATCAGTAATGGCTTCTAATTATTTTGTTGTAAAAACATAAACATCTTCTTTCTTTTAATGGCTGTGTTTTCTTGCTGTTTGCAATTGCAACAGCTTCTTTTACAAACTGTGTGAAATATTCCTTACGTAACCATTTGGTTAACTTCAAATGAGTGACCTATGCGTGGCATACTAATTTTTCCCCAATATACATGTTAGTATCATCCTGAACTTATCAGAATACTTTGTACTCCAATTTTTCTGACCCAGTAATGCTGAAAGTTTGGCACAGAAATATGCATTTAAGATAAGTAATGCAAGGAAATTTCAAGCAAGTAAGACAGGGGCCATATTTAACAATCACTGGCAATTCTATCTCTGATTCCTTCAGATGGTGAGTTATAACAGTTTCTCTCTACGCATAGGATTCTCAGAAGTATGCTTCATAAGAAACAAACTGAAATTTATCACATGGCCTTTGGAGCCAGTAATCATTTTTATGTTCAATTTTTAGGATCAGGAGATGGAATAAGAGAAAACTAATTTCAATGTTTTATAGGGTTGCAAATGAAAATTTAATTACCTCTGTGTGGGAAAGATATTTGGCTTTTATACTTATAAGTGTCAAGGAATCCTTATTCAAAGGTATTTTTTGTGATTATGGCGATGTTCTGAAATGTCTAATATAGAAGTCAATAAGTACATATGGTTATGTGTATAAAATAAATGTAAGACTTAAAATCCAAATGTTAGTTCAAATTTACATGGATAAATGAGGATAGTGAATATTCTTTGGGGATCAGAGCTGTACATAGAAATTCTCAGAGATTTAATTTTGGGGGTTGACCTCTCAGAACTGGCACTTCCATCAAGGTGGACAAGGAAAGAAGAATGTAAAAAAAATATTGTGAAAATGTTTGGTTAAATGAATGCACCTGCAAAAGTATCTTTCATTTTTTTTAATGCCAGACCCTGGTCATTTTTGTACTTCTTTGTTGAGAGGATTACCATGTTTCAATAGCCTTACATAATAAAAGTGTGCTTCTACATTTAAGTAAGTTTTGCCTGTTTTCATGAATATTTTTTATCATTCACTGTTGCTCCCTTCTCACTCCCTCCTACATCTCCTGCTCTTTCCTATTTACAAAGAATTATGATTAATATTCACTTACTTATTTGCAAACACATATCCCCATAGCTGAAAAACTATATGTTCCATTATAGTTATTGTGGCATCCCTTCTAGCAGTAGGCCTTATAATTTCCATTTCCCAAGTAATATTGCTCTTCATTACATTAGCAATTTTTAAACAACATATTCATTAACAATGAAATGTAAGGCAGATTTAAGGGAGAAGAGGAAAATCAGGTGTTTTACTATGACACAAGAATATGGTAAAAATAGAAAATGCCAAACTATGGGAAGATGTAATGAGATTTTAATTAACCTATAAAATGTTACTGATTTTGATCTCCATTTAAACAAATTTAGTTGTTGTTTTCTCTTGTCTCAAAACACATAATATAATAGCATTAGGGATTCTTTTTTTTTACGGAGCTGGGGACAGAACCCAGGGCCTTGGGCTTGTTAGGCAAGCACTCTACCACTGAGCTAAATCCCCAACCAGCATAAAAAGAGATTCTTTTTTTTTTTTATTAATTGAATATTTCTTATATACATTTCAAGTGTTATTCCCTTCCCGGTTCCGGAACAAACATCCCCTCCCCTCCCCTTCCTTATGGGTGTTCCCTCTCCACCCCTCCCCCATTGCCGCCCCTCCCCCAACAGTCTAGTTCACTGGGGTTCAGTCTGCAGGACCCAGGGCTTCCCCTTCCACTCGTGCTCTTACTAGGATATTCATTGCTACCTATGAGGTCAGAGTCCAGGGTCAGTCCATGTATAGTCTTTAGGTAGTGGCTTAGTCCCTGGAAGCTCTGGTTGCTTGGCATTGTTGTACATATGGGGTCTCGAGCCCCTTCAAGCTCTTCCAGTTCTTTCTCTGATTCCTTCAACGGGGGTCCTATTCTCAGTTCATGGTTTGCTGCTGGCATTCTCTGTATTTGCTGTATTCTTAATATTCATTGTTAGTATCCAGAACTGAGTATAGAATCACTTGGAAGCATTTTGAACTTATCATCCATTCCTGGAGCTTTCATTTGTGTGTGTGTGTGTGTGTGTGTGTGTGTGTGTGTGTGTGTGTGTGAGAGAGAGAGAGAGAGAGAGAGAGAGAGAGAGAGAGAGAGAGAGAGAGAGAGAGAGAAAGGATGAGATGAGAGCCATACCTGTGCTGTGCAAATACATGGCTTGGGGTGAACCCAAGCATTTTTTTCTGTTCTAACTATCCCTAGGCCTAGGCCTGGAAGCTTTTATCCTCTGTATAGTCTAATCTTCCATGGTGACTAATTCAATCTGGCTTCTCTTATCTTCTTACTGAATTGTTCTGCTTGGCTGCAGACAAATTTTGGCAATATGTTCTAATCTTCTGGCACCTTCTCATTCTGTGACTCACTCTTTCTTCACAGTGTCTAGACTGTCTCTGAAAAACTGTTCCAGTAATATTGCCATCAATACCTTCCTCTCCCTCTCCACTCTGACTGGATTACAAAGACCTAGAAGGTCTTTGGATATGATCCTTTGCCAGAGAAGCCAAGTTGCTGGATTAAAATTTCTCAAGAGCAATGTTTTCAATTTTATCTCACATTAAGGAGGAGTTAAACAATCAATACTGGTATTTTGGCATGAGAGAAGAGAGAGAGAGAGCACTTTCAGTGGTAAAGAGCAGTTGCTCTTGCAGAAGATTTGGTTCACTTCCTAGGATTCACATGGTGCCTTTTTAATGATATGTAATGATGTCTACAGACACCAGACATGGAAGTAGTGCACAGAAATACATGCAGGCAAAACACCATACATGTAAAATAAAATAAAAACTCAAATCTTTAAGAAAATACTAGATCTAACTCAAATGAATTGACTTAGGTGAATCAGGTATATTTTTAGATGAGGCCTTGACATTTAAACATTTTTATTTTAGCTTAACACACAGAATCAATTTATTACACATAGAAAAGATAATTGACAACATTTTATATTAGATCCAATTCTGACTATTTTCTTTCTTGGACTAACAATGAGACAAAGATGATCTAATGTCATCATATTTACCAACATTGTCAGCTACTTTTGCAAAGCAAGGAAAAAAAGTGTAAAGGGCTTAGAGATGAAAAGCTGAAACTGCTGTTATTTAAAGGGGGCAGCAATCCATAGAAGTCAAGATAGGTTATTAGCGTTAATGAGTTATTAGCATTAATATAGTTATTAAGAAGTGATAAATTAAAATTATTTAGATTTTGTTGATATCCATACATATATAATGAATGTATAATTTATATAATTATATAATCAACCACATTTTTCCAAGTACCAATTTTTAAAAGTTAATGAAAACATGAAATTATAAGTACACAATTTCTCTGTCCAAATCTTCCTATGTCCCTCACTTGTTCTTTTTCAAATTTATGGCCTTTGACGTCTTTTTCTTTAATTATTGTTGCATATATATCTCCTAAAGGTTTACTTAATAAAGAGCGGTCAGCCTTGAAATTATATGCATACTAGTAACATTATATGTACAAAGGAGATTATATTTATGTATTCAGGAATAGGCATTTTTAAACGTTCTACAGGAACTGGAAGTTGGTTCAACTAGTATGGAAATCAGCATGGAGGTTCTATAAAATAATTCAAACTAGATTTGGCTTATTTTATCATCTAACTTTACCACTCCTTGGTGCCTATTAGAAGGAATATGAGTCAGCATAACATTGAGATACCTGCACATTATTTTAAGTATAGCAATATCATGGTGACCAAACTATGGAGTCAGCCTAGGTATCTATCAATAGTAGAGTAGATGATGAAAATCATGATGCAATTTTAATCAGGAATAAATAGGAACAAAATTACTTTTAAAAAGTTAAACTGAACTGTAAATCATCATATTAAGTAAACCAGATTTAAAAATTGATAATGAACATAGAAAAAAGCCATGAACATAGAAAAAAAACTATGTAGGGGAAGGAAATTATGAAGCAGGGAGAAATATTATGAAGTATATTATATACATGTAAGAAAATGTCATAATTAAACCAATTTGTTGTACAATTACATGTTAATAAAACAAAAGTAAATTTACTGCTATCAATACTGATATTATAAAATATCCCATGGAATTATAATGTTCAGTGAAGTGTGAGAACTTTTGGATTAGAGAAAGATGTTAAGAAAGGCTTCAGATTATTAAATACTAGATAGTCAAGGGGCGAAGTAGTTATTCTTATTACTCCTTTCTTGTATATTTCTTTTAGCTATAGCTAATTTAATATGAATTTACTGCATTGACTTTACTACAGCTTAGGCTGTTTCCATGGTTACCGCACATACAAGGTCATGGTTGATAATACAGAAAAATCAATATTTTCTTCACAGCTAAGTATGAGTTATGCTGAGCCTGTACATTCAGTAACTTTTTTTCAGTAGCTTTGATAGACCTGTTCTATTTTTAGTTTTGTTCTAGAAGTATTGTTTAGACTCATGGCCAAATCATGAAAATCATTATTTTTTTTTCCTCTGAAACGTTTATTTTAAAGGAAAATAATACCTTGTGAGTACATTTTACATAAAGTGGGACGGGTTGAAGATAAGTTAGTAATCAGAAAGTTATTTCTTCCTATTCGTACTTTTGTTAAGACTCAGATTATGTTTTTTATCCCTTAATTTGTTTTTGGCCATCCTCACCTGCTTCAGCCAGTAGAATAAGGTACATTCTATTAGTTCCAAGTCTGCATCTTTTCAAAAGTCCTATTTTTTGTCATTGCCACTGCCACGAAGGTCATACCCACAAGAGTCCATGGAGGAAGATGAAAAGCATGTAATGTCCACAAGCAGACTTGTGTTGTGGAAAAAAACTGCCATGCAAACCACAACAGCCAAGAATCAAAGTCCTGCTGATCTGTTGATCAACTCAAATTGCTCAGTTTATCTTAGTATGCACCCAGCCTAATCTCAGATGATGAATGCTTGGATGATCTACCTGGTTTTAGTAGAATTGCAGATGCATAAGTTGATCAAATATTTGTTATACATATACAACTAAGTCTATAGAATTGTTAATCATACCCATATAAGTCTTATTACAGAGTAAGAGGGAACCATAACAACAGCAATCTTGAATCTGTGGACACAGAAAAGTATACACGGGTCCTAATATACAGGTGATACACTGAATACCTGTGCTTTTAATTATTCTCCTGGTTCAACTACTTGTTTCCATTTTCCAAGTGAAAGAGGAATTCAGTGATATCCAAGGATTATAAAGAAACAGTCTTAGGTAAAATCATTATTGGGAACATATATGAGTCACTTATTAACTTTACAGAAAAGAAAACACTTTGCAATGTATTTTGAGTGTCTGTATACTTTTGAAGTTTAGGAATCCAGCTGCTGAGCAAATGAGGAATGACTAATTCATATGTTATTGACAGTATACATATCTAGTTATTGGAAAATTACACAAGGAATATTGATTGTTGATGAAAATATGTATCACTACTTACTGTTAGATGAACAAACAAGTATTCCCAAGATGAATTAATAATAATCAGACTATATTGACAGTATTTATAATTAAAATGCAAATATTAGAGTAATTGAAAACCACAATCAAATGAAGACAACACTGATGATGAAGTCACTGATTACAAATTGCCCCTTCAGGAATTTGATGGCACTCAAAATATATATACATAGCATCATGTATAGCAGTCACATTTATTATTAAAATATAACCCCAAAATGTGAATAGATTTCAGCAAACTTCTAGAAAAAACCGAGTTTGGTTTTGATAATTCTGTTGTACTAAATCAGGATGTTTTCATATTTTCTTGAGCCACAGTAAAGCATGCTGTCTTGAAGTTGCCAGTGGTTATATACAGTGCTGAGCAAATCATCTACAATCAACAGAAAATGAATATACATAGGTGTGATTATAAGAGTATTTGCTATATCAATAAGTATGTACTTAAAATATTCATAAATGAAATATTTATGTACTATAATAAATATTAATGGCTTGTGACAAGACATTTAATTCATGCCTGAAAAAATGGATACCAGTGGACAATGGCCTAGAAACAGTGTCATGCTTTTCCCTCCCAAATCTTTGTTAGATATGACATGTCTATCATATTTATTTTATGAAGATATCTTTACTTATTAACATCAAGTTTTAGTTAAAAATTAAATTGATGTTTTTTTAGCCCAAATTTATCTTTTACATAAAAGTAAGACTATAGTAATTTATTTTATTCTTATTCTAAAAGCTTCCAATCTATAGGGAAACCATTCTTTTTTTTTTTGAACCTATGTCCCAAACCAACTTCCTATAGCAAATATGTTCAGATAGCCACTTTGATGTTCCCCTTTAATTTCCATAATTTAATATCTTTCTAGTCACAACAAACCAGTTAAATTTTATTAAGTTCAATTTTGTTAAGCTGTACATAGATTCCTAATGGTCTTTCAATAGAGAGTACTATTAATATAAATAAGACTCTTTTTAAAAATTTACTTTTTCTTTGTGTGTGTGTGTGTGTGTTTGTGTGTGTGTGTGTGTGTGTGTGTGTGTGTTGGTGGAGTATGTACATTTGAATTCATGTGCCCAGTATAGAGTATTGGATCCCCTGAAGCTGGACTTAAAGTTGATTACAAACTGCTCTATATCAGTGTTGGGAAATTAATTGAGTTTCTCTGCAAAAACAGTATTCTCTCTTAACTACTGAGCCATCCTTCCAGGTACATAAATAAGATTCTTATAATAAACCCTTTGAGGCAAAGTTAAGGGTTAAAATTTTAAAATATAGACTATAAGAATGAAAAATCACTACAGCAATTAAACCTTAAAACATTCACTTGAATAGTTCCAACTTATGTTGATTCTGCCAGATTTTATAATACAATTACTACTTTTCAATTCTTACATAAAAGGTTTTGCCATTCCAAGCTGGAAGCAAATGTCAAAGAAATATTAAGGAACATCAAAGTGATATGCCCTTTTATACACACTATTCATTTTTCAAATAACTCTAAATATTCGGTATTTGATTTTAATAATCTGGGCTCTAGAAGTGAAGCTACTTTAGCTGAACATTTATGCATAAATTTCAAAAATTACAGAATATAGTAGTATTAGAAATCAGTTTCTGGAGGAATGAAACCGATAACACACATGATATACCCATATATCATGCATTATGAACGGGTGTTTACTAGTTTAGATTAACTTGCACGGTAAGGCTTAATTAATCCAACAATGATATTTACATATTTAAAAGGTAAATAATTTGGTAGTTGTTGAGTTTAGGGAGCTGGATGCTTTTGAATTTTATGTATTGAATGTGAATATAATTCTAGTAGCATACCTTGGGTATTATTTAGTTAGTCATTATTTAAAATAATATCAGCTTAATTTTTTCTACTTCTTATTTTTATTATTTTTGTCTTAATTCATTCACCAAGCCCCTACTGCAGAAATTTTTACTTGTCGCCAATCTTCTTCCAAGAAATATTTATATGATCCTGGGTACAGAATTGGATAACATAAATACAGATAGCATCAAACATTTAGTGATAAGTCATAAAGAAATTTATTTTAAAATACTTTGATATCCTATATAATTTTGCTATTAATGAAAGCAAATTTGCAAAATAAAAAGATACATTGCTTGTTTATTTTTATGGAAGGATTTTAATGTTGAGTTTGCAAAATGGCTCTGGTAGAGACTTGTGTTCCATTCAGTATTAATGGGGCAACTCCCAGTGATCTCTAACTATAGTCTAGGAGAATCCAGCACACTCTTGCAGACTGAAAGGGTACCAGGAATACATGGGGCACACATCCAGGGAATACTCTCATGTACAATTTTTTGTTTCAAAAAATAGTATTCAATCTTTTTGTTTGTTTTTTGTTTTTTTCCAAGATCATTTTTAATTGAATATTTTATTTATTTACATTTCGAATGTTTTCCCCTTTCCTAGTTTTCCATCTGGAAAACCCCTATCCTACCCTCCCTCCCCTTGCTTCTATGAAGGTGCTACCCCACCCACCTACTCCCACCTACTAGCATTGGTATTTCCCTATACTGGGACATGGAGCCTTCATAGGGCCAAGGGACTCTCCTCCCACTGATGCCCTACAAGTCCATCCTCTGCTACATATGTGGCTGGAGTCATGAGTCCCTCCATGTGTACTCTATGGTTGGTGCTTTAGTCCCTGGGAGCTCTGGGGGGGTCCTGATTGGTTGATATTGTTGTTCTTCCTATGGGCTGTATAATATTTTGATTTTATATTTAGCAGTGCTGAGAGCAATATTTTATATAAATGTGTAGTACAAAATATCAAAGTTATATTTAGGGATACTTCAGACATTGCTAAATTTGCTTTGTGATCCCAAGCCAAATTTTATTGATTACTTTTAAAATAAAATTCAATTCATCAACATAAACAAAATACCTTTTAGAATCAAATAACTTCACCATAATTCAAGTCAAGGATGACAAATTTGATACTTAAACAGTAAACATCAATGGTAAGAAAGTAATGAAATTATCTACTTTGTTTATCTCTGTATCCCATTTTTTAAATAGGGTTATTTTGTTCTTTTGGAGTCTAACTTCTTGAGTTCTTTGTATGTATTGGATATTAGTCCTCTATTGAATGTAGGACTGGTAAAGAGCTTTTCACAATCTGTTGACTGCTGTTTAGTCCTTTTGACAGTGTCCTTTGCCTAACAGAAGCTTTGCAATTTTTTGAGGTCCCATTTGTTAATTCTTGATCTTAGAGCATAAGCCATTGGTGTTTTGTTCAGGAAATTTTCCTCACTGCCCACGTGTTTGAGACTCTTCCCCACTTTTTCTCCTATTAGTTTGAGTGTATCTGGCTTTATTTGGAGGTCTTTGATCCCTTTGGACTTAAGCTTTGTACAGGGCAATAAGAATAGATCATTTGCATTTTTCTACATGCTGACCTCCAGTTGAACCAGCATCATTTGTTGAAAATGCTGTCTTTTTCCATTGGAAGGGTTTAGCTCCATTGTCAAAGATCAAGTGACCATAGGTGTGTAGGTTCATTTCTGAGTCTTCAACTCTATTCCATTGATCTACCTGACTGTCTCTGTACCAATACCATACCAGTTTTTATTACTATTGCTATATAATGCTTTGAAGTCAGGGATGGTGATTTCCCCCAGAAGTTCTTTTATTGTTATGAATAGTTTTCGCTATTCTGGGATTTTGTTATTCAAAATGAATTTGCAATGGTTATCCAGAGACTGCCACACCTGGAGATGAATCCCATATAGAGACACCACACCCAGATACTATTGTGGATGCTAAAAAGTGCTTGCTGACAGGAGCCTGATATAGCTGTCTCCTGAGAGGCTCTGCCAGAGCCTGACAAATACAAAGGCGGATGCTCTCAGTCAACCATTGAGCTTAACACAGAGTACCCAATAGAGGAGTTAGAGAAATGACTGAAGGAGCTGAAGGGGTTTGCAACCCATAGGAATCACAATAATACCAACCATCCAGAACTCCCAGAGCTCCCAGGGACTAAAGCACCAACCAAAGAGTACACATGGACGGAACCATGGCTCCAGCCACATATGTAGCAGAGAATGGCTTTCTAGAGCATCAATGGGAGGAGAGGCCCTTTGTCCCATGAAGGTTCAATGCCCCAGTGTAGGGAAATGCCAGGTCAGGAATGTGGGAGTGGGTCTGTTGGTGTGGGAGCACCCTCCTAAAAGCAGGGGAAGGGAGGACAGGATAGGGATTTCCAGAGGGGAAACCCAGAAAGGGAATAAAATTTGAATTGTAAATAAATACAATATTCAAGACAATTATCTGCTTTACATCATTAAATCATTATATTTATAGAACAGCAGAAAATGTTATGGGTACAGTAACAGCACAGTCCATAATGTAAATACTATCAAATGCGACTTGAGTTGTTTCAGGCAGCATACCTACTAAGGTGTGTGCTTGTGCTCTGGTCTAGTGGAAAGTTAAAGAGGTGCTAGCAAACTTGCTTATCTCTTTAATTTATTATCAATTAACGTTGCTAAATTTGAGGAAGTTGCCTACAGTATTATATAGCTGTCATTCTTGCCAAAGCATGGTATTTCTGTCATTTCTCCACTTGTATACAAATTGGTATGATATCATCATGAATCTAGGAACATATCTATTTGTCTGAAGTGCAGAGTTTGTATTTTGTTTCAATGGGGTTTCTTAAGAGAGCTAGCTTCCTTAGTTACATGTCAAAAGCACTTTGTTTGACATTGTGTCTGAAATAAACACTTACTTGGGAGAGTTGCTGGTTCTTAGTATATTGATGATATTTCTCCAGGATCCCTGAGCTTATACTGCAGCCCCTGAAGTGGTATCCTAGTCATATAAAAAAAAATCTACCTTTTATATTTGGCTGATTTTAAAATCTACTTTTTATTATTTGGTCTTCACTAAAGTCCAGGTAGTTCTATGCTTAAAATTTTACATGTTCTGAGGAGGCCTGTTGAGCTATCAGAGACCTGGAATTCCTTTAACTACGGTTTGAAAATATTCAGGCACTTTGTTGTTAAATATTTGCATTAGCTTCTTACTGCTTTTTAGTGGATCAATAATAAAAGTTATTATTCACAATTTGTATTCTTCAATTTAATTTTATTTTCATATTGTTTAATTTTGTTTTAGAATATATTTGAAAGCATTTGCCTAACTCTATATTGTATTCAATATTCTTCATTTCACTTTTTAACTTCAAAAATTTCGTTTAGAATCTTAGGCAAGTTGACCCAAGCTTTTATAGGCATATATGTCAATAGTGTTTCTTATTTTTGTGTCTAATTTCCTAAAATATTGCATTCAACAGTCTGCAATTGATAATTTCAGTAACTGAAAGGTTTTGTGAATTGTAATGACTTGTGTCTTGCTTATTCATATAATATGCCTTGGTTCCTAATTAGATTCACAAGTATTTTAGTATGTGTTCCTCTTTTTGTACTGAAGCTTTCCGTGTATGGACTTTGAAATATGATAAAGACACCATTTGTCAAGAGTATTAACAAAAATGTATGCATCTCTATGAATGTATGTAGATATTGTCATGATATGCAGTAGACTCATCTTGTTCATTAGGTAGGTATTCTAATATTTTACAGAGCTATATAATAATTTAAACTTTCTCTGACCAAGTATGAGTAAACTCCACATCTTCTCAGAAGCTTGATATTGTTTGGTTCTTCCTCCTAACTATCTTGGTGTTAATTTAGCCATTATAACTTATTTTTATTTGTTTGACCAGATGATAAGTGAGATTAGTGACATTTTTATATATTCGTTAATCAGTAAATATTTTTCCTCTTTTGATTTTTTTAAAATTCTTTATTGTGCTTTTTAAAAAGTGTTTTCCCTATTGATACTAAGGTATTTTAATAAAATAATCTTGAAAATATTTTTATTAGTTATATTTGTGTCAAGTACCATCTCATGAAAATTTCATTTATAGCTTCTTTAATGTTTAAAATATTCAAAGTTGAAAATAGTGGTTTAACCAATATTTTTCTAAGGGTCATGTATTTTATGCTTTATTATTGTTCCATGTTATTTTTCTTTTCTGAATTAAATATTTTAGAACAACAGTGAGTTTTATTACAAAATATGAATTGTAGCTACCTGAATACACTTCCTAGACACATGAAGCAAATTGTAAGCAATCGATTTTTTAAAACGTATCTTTGCAAAACATCAATTTTCTTGGACTGCTTATTGGTTGGCCATTTCCTCAGTCTCTGTCTCATCCTCCATCCTGCTTTTCTTGTAGACAGGATAAATTTTGGGTTAAACATTTTGTGGGTAGATTGGTGTTTCTATTGCTCCAGTGGGGTTCCTGATTGTTTACAGGTGTCCTCTTCAAGTTCCATATCACTAATGCTGTGAGTCACAGATAAGAACACTGCCATTGATTCTTGGGCTCCTCCCTTATCCCAGGTCTCTGTATCTTCATGGAGATGCCCCTTACCTCTTAGCCCACTCCCTGACACCCCATCAGTTGAAGATTTCTATTTATTTTCGTGGCCATTTGGCCATCCCTCTTGTTGCTCCTCACACCTGATCCTGCATCCCATCCTCTAGCCCCTGTCCTACCAACTTTCCTCCTTCCTTCCATCTGCCTCTGACTATTTTATTTCCCTTCTAAATGAGATTTAAGCATTCTGCCTAGGAACTTTTTCTTGTTTAGCTTCTTTAGGTCTGTGGAGTGTAGCATGGATGTGCTATATTTTATGGCTAATATACACTTATAAGGGAGTGCATACCACACATATCCTTTTAAGAATGGGTCACTTCACCAAAGATGATGTTTTCAAGTTCCATCCATTTGCAGGCAAATTTCATGATGTCCTTATTTGTAATACCCGAATAGTATTCTATTGTGTAGCTGTACCACCTTTTCTTCATCCATTCATCAGGTGAGGGACATCATGTAGATTGTTTCTAGTTTCTAGCCATTAAAAATAAGCTGCTATGAACATAGTTGAGCAAGTGTCTTTGTGGGATGGTGGAGCGTCTTTTGGATGTAAGCACAGAAGTGTTATAGCTGGCTCTGGAGTTAGAATTTTTCCCAATTATCTGAGAAGCCATCAAATTGTTTCCAGAGTAGTTGTCTAGTTTGCACTCCCACCAACAGTGTAGAAGTATTCCCCTTACTCCACATCCTCACAAGCATGTACTGTCACTTGAGATTTTCTTTTAATTTATTTATCTTTATGCTCCAGATTTTATTCCCCTCCCGGTTCACCCCCAGAGAGTTCTTCATCCCATACCTCCTCCCCACCTGCCTTCACCCCTCTGATCTCCACCCTACTCCACCCACCCCACCAGATCTCTAAATTTCCTGGAGCCTCCAGTCTCTTGAGGCTTAGGTGCATCTTCTCTGATTGAACCCAGACTTGGGAATCCTCTGTTGTATATGTGTTGGAGGCCTCATCTCAGCTGATGTATGCTACCTGGTTGGTGATCCAGTGCCTAAGAGATCTCAGGGGTTCATGTTAATTGAGACTGCTGGTGCTCCTACAGGATTGCTCTCTTCCTTAGCTTCCTCCAGCTTTTCACTAATTCAATCAAAGGGGTCAGCAGCTGCACCTGACTCTTTCAGCTGCTTGTTGGGTCTTTTGGAGGGCAGTCATGGTAGGTCCCTTTGTGTGAATGTCCCATAGCTTCAGTAATGGTATCAGGTTTTGGGGCCTCCCCTTGAGCTGTTTTTTATCTTAGCCATTCTGATGGGTGTAAGGTTTGAATCACTAAGGTGAGCTGTTATTAATATTTTAAAACCACTTCTATACTATGAGTAAGATGGTAGATTGCAAGGCCAGATGGTCAAAAATAAAAAGTTAGAATAACAAAAGAAATTCTGGAATCTCAGAATTTTATGAAGTACATATTATATTTTCACACATGTAAGTCTCTTTTGCGATTACCAATTAACTTTTGATTTAAATTTAAATGAATTAGAGTGGGATTTCTTTTAGATTCTTCCTGTCTTTAAATGTTTAATGTGTTTTGAAAATAATTTTATAGCATCTATTTATTTATGCATTTATCTAACATGTATTTTAGATCAAGTATTCCAAGTCTTCCTTTTGTTGTTATGATATACTAGTTTCTGATAGTTATGTTAAATATTCTCATGATTATATATTTATATGTCTAGCAAATTTAGTCAGAGATGGATACTAATTCAATGTTATGTTACTAAATCAAGGCTAAGTCAGTACTTTAGTGCTGTCAGGACACTAAATTGAGATCAGTTTTTTTTGAATAACATACAGAATTGAAAGCTAATCTACCTTTAGAAATCACAATCATGTTCAACAAAAGGGGTAAAAGTGTATACTTGGTACTGGGTCCTGCTTTCTACTTTTAGAAATAGCTTAGAAATTACTGGATTTTTAATTCAGATTTTTTTTTTATTATTAGCAGTATTTCTTATATACATTTGAGAGTGTTGTTATTC
>NC_046172.1:37793721-37825692 GCF_011064425.1 Rattus rattus
GGCATTCTTCCCTTATTGCTGAACCCCATTTTTAATAGGGTTATTTGTCTCCCTGCAGTCTAACTTCTTGAGTTCTTTGTATATTTTGGATATGAGCCTTCTATCAATTTTAGGATTGGTAAAGGTCTTTTCCCAATCTGTTGGTTGTTGTTTTGTCCTAACCACAATGTACTTTGCCTTACAGAAGCTTTGCAGTTTTATGAGATCCCATTTGTTGATTCTTGATCTTAGAGCATAGGCCATTGGTGTTTTGTTCAGGAAATTTTCTCCAGTGCCCATGTGTTTGAGATGCTTCCCCACTTTTTCTTCTATTAGTTTGACTGTATATGGTTTGATGTGGAGGTCCATGATCCACTTAGACTTAAGCTTTGTACAGGGTGATAAGCATGGATAAATCTGCATTCTTCTACATGCTGACCTCCAGTTGAACCAGCTCCATTTGCTGAAAATGCTATCTTTTTTCCATTGGATGGTTTTGTCTCCTTTGTCAATAATCAAGTGACCATAGGTTAAAGTCACACTGAGGTACTTTATATTATTTGGGACTATTATGAAGGGTGTCATTTCCCTAATTTCTTTCTCGGCTTGTTTCTCTTTTGTGTAGAGGAAGGCAAATCAAAACAACCCTGAGATTTCACCTCACACCAGTAGTATGGCTAAGATGAAAATCTCAGATGAGAGCAAATGCTGGCGAGGATGGGGAGAAAGAAGAACACTCCCCCATTGCTGTTCGGCTTGCAGACTGGTACAACCATTCTGGAAATCAGTCTGGAGGTTCCTCAGAAAATTGGACATTGAACTACCTGAGGACCCAGATATACCACTCTTGGGCATAAACCCAAAGTATGCCCCAACATATAACCAAGACACGTGCTCCACTATGTTCATAGCAGCCTTATTTATAATAGCCAGAAGCTGGAAAGAACCCAGATGCCCTTCAACAGAGGAATGGATACAGAAAATGTTCTACATCTACACAATGGAATATTATTCAGCTATCAAAAAATGACTTTATGAAATTCATAGGCAAATGGATGGAACTGGAAAATATCATCCTGTGTGAGGTAACCCAATCACAGAAAAACACACATGGTATGCACTCATCGATAAGTGGATATTAGCCCAATTGTTCGAAATACCCTAGATGCACAGAACACATGAAACTCAAGAAGCATGACCAAAATGCAAATGCTTCACTACCCAAAGAGTATACATGGACTGACCCTGGGCTTCAACCTCATAGGTAGCAATGAATAGCCTAGTAAGAGGACCAGTGGCAGTGGAAGCACTTGGTCCTGCCAAGATTGAACCCCCAGTGAACGTGATTGTTGGTGGGAGGGTGGTAATGGGGGGAGTATGGGAAAGGGAAGCCCATGTAGAAGGGGCAGTGGAGGGGTTAGGTGGATCTTGGCCTGGAAACCGGGAAGGGGAATAATAATTGAAATGTAAATAAGAAATATTCAAGTTAATAAAGATTAAAAAAAGAAATGCTCGAGTTAATAAAGATGGAAAAAAGTGGAATTCGATGAAGAACAGAGTGATTGATATTTTATCGTTCATATATATATATATTCATAATAATATTTAACCATATGGACATCCCATGCTGAACGCATTTAATACCAGTGCAAAGGTTCCAAAAGTATAATATAGTTCTCTTTAAAAATTTGTAACATATATATGTATGTGTGTCCTCATGTACATATTCAGGAATTCCTGCATGTTGAAGATGACACCAAGAATTTTTCTGGGTCACTCTTTATCATACTGTTCTTTTGTGTCATTCTGTAGTTCTGACAATTCACAGAAGAACACTTAATTATTTGGGGTAAATAATAACATTCAGTTAGACATTCAAAAGAATGTAAAGAGACTAACTAGGAAGTTGATGCACAATGAGATAATTTTGAAGATGAAAATTTTTCTGTGACTGAATTTGGGTAGCTTTTTAAAATTCTTATGGTATCTTTTATATAGGCCAAGTGTGCAGTGTTTCTTCTAAAATGGTTTGTAGTATCTGTCTCACTGAGACATCAGATTCTTCTCATGATTGATTAATAGACAGGTAGGTGATAGATAAGTTGGATAGATGGATAGATAGACAAACAGATGGATAGATAGATAGATAGATAGATAGATAGATAGATAGAGAGACAAAAAGTTTAAAAATTCTTCCTTCTTCATAACCTGATCTGTTTTTATTTGATTCCCTGCTTCATGATTCAGAGCCAAATTTAGGTGTTTCAAAGATCACCATTTGCCTAGAGGTTATTTTTCCTGGAAATAGTACAGTAGTAGCCCCACAATATTTTTCCCTTTACTGTAATTCTGTTTTGAACTGAGTCAAGTATTCCAAAAGTCTGTTTGGGTTCCCTTTCAACATCCATTACTCTGTGACACATTCTTTTTAGCTTTTTTTCCATTTAGAGGGTTTCTACATGTGTAAGAACAAAGGACACTTCAGATGTTTTCTTTCTACTTCAGTTGCTTTCAATGTGATTTTGGTTGCAGACCAAATCATTAAATCATCATCAGTGTTGGCATTTTCCACTGCTCTCTTTCTTGTCTCATTGCTTGCTCTACATCTTCACAGAGTTGATTTTTTTCCTTACTAGTTCTTGTGTAGAGCATTTCAGTGAGTATATTAGGAAAGTTGAAAGATAGTCGAGATTTTATACTAAAGTTTTTATGTTGCTCCAGAATGAAGGCAAGAGAAAATGTATTCTTTGATGTAGCAAGTAAGTCTATAGTTTATGGCCTTCATGTTAGTGTGGTTTTAACTTGTCTATGTAATATATAGCCATCTCTTGATAGAAATAAATAACAGGCTTCAAGAACTCCATAGATACCCAAATATGCAGATGCCTTAATGTCCTGTATAAAAACCGTACAAGGACTGTAAACATGGGCAACTGGTTTAGCGTGTTTACTGCACAATGAAGAGTCCCTGAGTTTGGATCCCAGCAT
Organism: Rattus rattus; assembly: GCF_011064425.1. Lineage (NCBI taxonomy): Eukaryota > Metazoa > Chordata > Mammalia > Rodentia > Muridae > Rattus > Rattus rattus. The sequence goes on from NC_046172.1 coordinate 37,796,689, forward strand.
TACTTAATTCACTGGTTGTGATCTCATACTAGGACTGTGGGGATGCAGAGACAAGATTTATGGGTTTGGTTTGCTACTATCCTAGCTAGAAAAACATTAACTTCTGATTCAGAGAGACACCTTACCTCTAAAGAATAAGGTACTGTGTGATAGAAAAATACATTCCATTTCTTGCAGTGGCCTGAGCACACATTAACAACTGTGGGCATACCTGCATATATAAATACATCATACACACATATAATAGATGCATGCATACACATACAAAATGAAGTATTTGTATAGTGAAATACATGTATATATACACCTATAAAAGAACACACACACACACACACACACACACACACACACACACATATATATATATATGTAGATATATACACTAGAGGGAAGGTGCTCATGGAACTTAGAGGCATTGGGTCTTGTGAAGTTGTATATTAGAAACTGAATTTGTGTCCTTTGCAAGATCAGTATGCACTTAGTATAACATAATTTTTATTGCTACCCCATGCCACTTATTTCCCAGTACTTCAGTATTCAACATCCCACCTTCCTACCAACCCACAAAAGAAAATTAAAAAATTAAATCTAAAACTAATAATAAAGAAACTCAATGAGTTCTGCTCATATTCCCGGCCCAGGAGGAACTGCCTGGAGTCCTCAGGACACAAGAACCCAGGAGAAGTCTGGAACAGAATTCTTCTGGTTTCTGCCTGTGCCTAGAGTTAACTCATTGACACAGCTCTATGTACACAGATCCTGCTGGGAGAAAACAGGTCTCTAGGAATGCTGACATATAGGCTTACAGGTGGGTCAAGCCACTGTCAAAGACAGCAAGACCAGCTAACACCAGAGACAAACAGATGGCCAGAGTTAAGGGCAAGAACCTAAGCAACAGACACCAAGGTCACTTGGCACCATCAGAAACCAGGAAAGAGATCATGAGTTGCAGATGCAGGCTTTACCAAGAGAGTAAAAGAGGGAAGACAGAATCTCAGGGGCAAAAGATACCAGAGAAAATATTGACACAACAGTAGAAGAAAAAAATACAAAGAAAGAATATTAAAAGCAGACCTAGCTGATCCCTGCCCACAGGTCCCTGCTCCCAAACACCATGGGAGAGAGAACTCACCGCCCAGACAGGTGGGCACTCCTGAGACTGCAGAGTGGGAGAGACCACCAATACTGCCCACCCCTGCCCACATCCCTGGCCCAAGAGGAAACTGTATAGGGCATCTGGGAACCGGAAAATAGGGGCAGCAGGTCCCCTGTGGTCCAGACACTGCCTGGACCTGCAGGGACCAGGTCAAAAGCTCCCTGCACCCAAATCTCATGGGAGGGAGAGCTAAACCTTCAGAGGAGCCGATACACCTGGGAAGCCAGAAGAGACTACACTCTGCCCACATTTCTGACTCCGGAGGAAAACACCTAATGCCATCCAAGACCCCTGTGCACAAGGGCACGGGAAAAAGTGGGGCAGGCAGTTCTGGTTGCTGCCCTCATGGAGAGCTCAAACACAGCCCCCCAGGAGCAACTTCAACCCCAGGACCACAGATAAGACCAACTTTTCTCCTCCAAGTGACCTGCCTAGTGGACTCAGGACACAGGCCCACAGGAACAGCTGAAGACCAGTAGACAGGAAAGACTATACACCTGAAAGCAAGAAAACAGGTCTACAGCACTTCTGACACACAGGCCTATAGGGCGTTCTAGCCACTGTCAGAAATATCAGAACAAGGTAACAGCAGAGACAACCTGATGTCGAGAGGCAAGCGCAGGAATCCAAGCAACAGAAACCAAGAATACAAGAATACAAGAGATAGAAGAGAGAAACTGGATAGAAAACCAAAGGAAGAGACAAGGAGCCATAGATACAAGCATCACCAACAGAATACAAGAGATAGAAGAGAGAATCTCAGGAGCAGAAGATTCCATAGAAATCATCGACACAGACACGTCTGGGAAGCCAGAAGAGACTACATTCTGCCCACATTTCAGAGGAAAACACCTAAAGCCATCTGGGAACCCGGTGCACGAGGGATCCTGGAAAAGGCTGTGCAGGCCCTCCTGGTTGCTGCCCTCATGGAGAGCTCAAAAGCAACACCCCACAAGTAAACTTGAGCCACGGGACCACAGGTAAGACCAACTTTTCTGCTCCAAGCAACCTGCCTGGTGAACTCAGGACACAGGCCAACAGGAAGAGCTGAAGACCAGTAGACAGGAAAAACTACACGCCCGAAAGCAGAACACTCTGTCCCCATAACTGGCTAAAAGAAAACAGGAAAACAGGTTTACAGCACTCCTGACACACAGGCCTATACGACAGTCTAGTCACTGTCAGAAATAGCAGAACAAAGTAACACCAGAGATAATCTGATGGTGAGAAGCAAGTGCAGGAACCCAAGCAACAGAAACCAAGACTACATAGCATCATTGGAGCCCAATTCTCCCACCAAAGCAAACACTGAATATCCAAAACACCAGAAAAGCAAGATCTAGATTTAAAATCACATTTGATCATGATGCTGGAGGACTTCAAGAAAGACATGAAGAGAAACACAGGAAAACATAAATAAACCAGTAGAAGCCTATAGAGAGGAATCACAAAAATCCCTGAAAGAATTCTAGGAAAACACAATCAAACAACTGAAGTAATTAAAAATGGAAATAGAAGCAATAAAGAAAGAACACAGGGAAACAACCCTGGATATAGAAAACCAAAGGAAGAGATAAGGAGCTGTAGCTACAAGCATCACCAACAGAATACAAGAGATAGAAGAGAGAATCTCAGGAGCAGAAGATTCCATAGAAATCATCGACACAACTGTCAAAGATAATGTAAAATGGAAAAAGCTACTGGTTCACAACATACAGGAAATCCAGGACTCAATGAGAAGATCAAACCTAAGGATAATAGGTATAGAAGGGAGTGAAGACTCCCAGCTCATAGGACCAGTAAATATATTCAACAAAATTGTAGAATAAAACTTCCTTAACCTAAAGAAAGAGATGCCCATAAACATACAAGAAGCCTATAGAACTCCAAATAGATTAGACCAGAAAAGAAACTCCTCCCGTCACATAATAGTCAAAACACCAAATGCACAAAATAAAGAAAGACTATTAAAAGCAGTAAGGGAAAAAGTCAAGTAACATATACAGGCAGACCTATCGGAATCACACCAGCCAGAAGATACTGGACAGATGTCATATAGACCGTAAGAGAACACAAATGCCAGCCCAGGTTACTGTATCCTGCAAAACTCTCAAAGAACATAGATGAAGAAACCAAGATATTCCATGACAAACCAAATTTACGTAATATCTTTGTACAAGTCCAGTGCTACAAAGGATAATAAATGGTAAAGCCCAACATAAGGAGGCAAGCTATACCCTAGAAAAAGCAAGAAACTAATCGTCTTGGCAACAAAACAAAGAGAAGAAATCACACAAACATAACCTCACATCCAAATATGAATATAACAGGAAGCAATAATCACTATTCCTTAATATCTCTCAACATGAATGGTCTCAACTCCCCAATAAAAAGACATAGATTAACAAACTGGATATGCAATGAGGACCCTGCATTCTGCTGCCTACAGGAAACACACCTCAGAGACAAAGACAGACACTACCTCAGAGTGAAAGGCTGGAAAACAAATTTCCAAGCAAATGGTTGGAAGAAGCAAGCTGAAGTAGCCATTCTAATATCAAATAAAATCAATTTTCAACTAAAATTCATCAAAAAAGATAACGATGGACACTTCATATTCATCAAAGGAAAAATCCACCAAGATGAACTCTCAATCCTTAATATCTATGCTCCAAATACAAGGGTACCTACATACATAAAAGAAACCTTACTAAAGCTCAAAGCACATATTGCACTACACACAAAAGTAGTAGGAGATTTCAACACCCCATTCTCATTAATGAATAGGTCATGGAAACAGAAATTAAACAGAGACATAGAGAGACTAAGAGAAGTCATGAACCAAATGGACTTAACAGATATTTATAGAACATTCTATCCTAAAACAAAAGGATATACCTTCTTCTCACCACCTCATGGTACGTTCTTTAAAATTGACCATATAATTGGTCATTAAACAGGCCTCAACAGATACAGAAAGATAGAAATAATCCCATGTGTCTTGTCAGACCACCACGGGCTAAAGCTGGTCTTCAATAACAATAAGGGAAAAACGCCCACATATACATGGAAGTTGAACAATGCTCTACTCAAAGATAACCCGGTCAAGGAAGAAATAAAGAATGAAATTAAAGGCTTCTTAGAATTTAATGAAAATGAAGGTACAACATACCCAAACTTATGGGACACAATGAAAGCTGGGCTAAGATGAAATCTCATAGCTCTGAGTGCCTGCAGAAAGAAACAGGAGAGAGCATATATCAGAAGCTTGACAGCACACCTAAAAGCTCTAGAACAAAAAGAAGCAAATACACCCAGGAGGAATAGAAGGCAGGAAATAATCAAACTCAGAACTGAAATCAACCAAGTAGAAACAAAAAGGACCACGGAAAGAATCAATAGAACCAAAAGTTGGTTCTTTGAGAAAATCAACAAGATAGATAAACCCTTAGCCAGACTAACGAGAGGACACAGAGAGTGTGTCCAAATTAACAAAATCACAAATGAAAAGGGAGACATAACTACAGAATCGGAGTCAATTAAAAAATCATCAGATCTTACTACAAAAAGACTATATTCAACAAAATTGAAAATCTGCAGGAAATGGACAATTTATTAGACAGCTACCAGGTACCGAAGTTAAATCAGGAACAGATAAACTGTTTAAACAACCCATAACTCCTAACTCTTTCAGTCATTTTTGTGTTTACTTTTGCTTTCTTGCATTTCTCTAAGGGAGTTCTTTATGTCTTACTTAAAGTCCTCCATCATTTTAAAAAAATGTGTTTTCAAATATAAATCTTGCTTTTCTGGTGTATTTGGATATCCAGTATTTTCTTTCGTGGGAGAACTGGGCTCTGATGATGCCAAGTAATCTTGGTTTCTGTTGATTAGGTTCCTGTGCTTGCCTCTAGCCGTTGGGTTGTCTCTGGTGTTTGCTTGTCTTGCTGTTTTTGGGATTGACTTGGCTCTGCTGTAGGCCTCTGTGTCAGCACTCCTGTAGAGCTTTTTCCTGTTTTCTTTCAGCCTTTCCTGATCATAGTTTCTCTGCTCTCAGCTGTGGCAGCGCTCCTGGAGTCTGTCTTTCAGCTCTAGGCGTGGACAGGAATCAAAGGTCCTGTTCCTGATTGCTCATGTAGGTTCTTGCACCCCTCGGGCGCAGATGGCACTATGTGATTCCCTCTTCAGTCTGGACTGTGGGCAGAGGGTTTTCTCCTCTGACTTCTCAGGAGCATCCACACTTCTGAGGTTCTAGCTCTCTCCCCCATGGGATTTGGATGCAGGGAGCTGTTTGGCAGGATCAGTTTGGTCCTGGCCACAGACCAGAACTGCCGGTACAGGTGACTGTCTGTTCCTATATCCCTCTGTCCAGAGACACTGTGCCGTTTCCCCTCGGACCAGGGATGTGGGCTGAGGTGTGCAGAGGTGGCAGTCTGTCCTGAGGCCTCGGGATGTTTGCACTCCCGCGTGGTCTGCTCTCTTCCCCACCAGATTTGGGCACCAACATTCACTTTTCTACTCAACTTAACTGGACTGTTCTACCTCGGGTATTTTGGGACAGCCCACAACTATTTGTCCAGGTCCTAGCTTCTGAATGACTTTCTCTGTCTCTTCCTAAATCTAAGATTGTCCATTATATAGATGGCTTTCTTCTCTGTAGACTCTCTCTAACGATTGGCCAGGCTGATACCTCTGCTCTTCTGAATTTCCCTTCTTGTCTAGGCTACAGGGTCTCACCTTTAAAGGCCAACTGTTCACTACTCAGATCACCTATTTGAAACTGACAATTACCCCAACCCACAAAGCTGTTACCTCAGAATCTGATTCAGTCTCTAACCATTCCTTCTACAAAGGAAGAGATTTTATCATTCCAAGGAATAGCCAGTTTTTTATGTTCCTGGGTTCCTTCCTTTTCCCTTCTTTCCTACCCCTTATATGAAGTAGTCTTAGGCCCCACCCATGAACCTTTTCTCAAATCTGTTACAAAACCTTTTAAAAGGCTCCAACAGTCTTTGGTTAAGGCCACAGCCTTACACCTCCCTGACCTTACTTGCCCTTTTTCCCTCTATGTAACTGAAAAGGAGGGATTTGCCCTTGGATTCCTAGGTAATCAACTTGGACTCTCTTTTCACATGTAGCATTTCTGTTAAAAAAAAAAACTAGATCTAACCATCCAGGGATGGACACCTCGTATTCTTACCTTAGCAGCCACTGAACTCCATATTCGAGAGTCAAAAAACACCGTAACCTTTGGCTGCCCATAACTGTCTTCTCTTCTCATAATCTGTCACAGCCCCTAACTTTCAAAGGCTTACATTCTCTACCTCCCTCCATGGTTCTTTCTCTTCAGGTAGCACTAATAGAAGACTTCACACTCAAATCATGCCTGCCTCTTAATATATTCAATTATCTTCCAGGACCAAATACTAACCACTCCCTATCTCACTGCTACATTCCTCACTCCATCCTTCACATGTACAGAGGAGAAATTGCCTCAGGCTATCTATACCTGGTATCCTGATATACAGATGGCATCTCCTTTTTCATGAAGGGATCAGAAGAGCAGGCTATGCTATAATGTCAGACACAGAGGTAGTTGAGGCACAGGCCCTCCCTGTTCATACCATCAACGAACAGGGTGAACTAATAGCCCTTACCTGTGCCTTTCAACTGGCACAGGGACAATCTCTAAACATCTACAAAGACGCCAAACATGCTTTCCACAACCTCCTGTCTCATGCTGCTATCTAGAAGTTGTTTTAATTATTTATGACAAAAGGAAGATCAATAACTAATGCAAACCAAATTCTGGCCACACTAAGGCCTCCCATCTTCCTACAGACATAGGATTGTCCACTGAAGATCCCACCAGATGAATGATCCTATTGTTTCCAAGGAAAATAACTGAGCCAATGAGGCATCTAGAGCTTCATCCTTTAGGGGCCTACACTCATTTTGCTCTCCCCAAGACATCCTCACAGTACAAATAATATCCCCACCTTCACTGCCTGATACTTGTCAAGATCTGTCCTATTTTCGACAGCTATTTTATCCTAACATCCAAGCATCTTATTTTATTAAAACCCACCTACAGCTCCCAAGGACTTAGGTTTCTTAAAATCTATCACTGCCTCTTGCAAAAACTGTCAGATGTCAGACTTCAACTCCAGGTATCATAGCACCCCTTTTCCTACCCATCAGGCTAGAGATTCTCTTTCTGGAACTGACTGGAAACTTGACTTTATTTACATGCCTACTGCCAAACATGCCAACGGATGGAATTTATCATTAGTAGGTTGCCCTAAAATGTACACTAATGGAATTCACTCAAGCTGAAATGAAAAGACTAAAGAAAAACATAAGAATCTAATAGATATGGAGAAAAATAAGAAAAGTAGTTACTTAGGTCAATTGAGAAATGAGTAATTTTGGGCTGGGGTTATAGCTGCTGTTTTTTTTCTTCTGTATGGTTTGAAGAATGAGTATACCAAATAATAAATATATGTTTAGTGGATACATGTGTATAAAGATGAAATCATCATAACAGCCAATTGAGTGTTACCTTTTGTTTCTTTGTGAAGAATTTTGATCAAGCCTTCACCCATTCTTTATTTCCTTATCCCCAATAATCCCACTATGTTTTATAAGTCTGTATCAATGTTGCTATCAACATTGTTTTATATATATTATGATTTTTTTCTTGTTTTGTTGGATTTTTTATTTAAATTTCAAATGTTATCCCCTTTCCCAGTTCTCTCTCCATAACCCCCATCTCCCATCCCTCCTCACCCTGCTACTATGAAGGTGTTTCCACACCCATCCAACCACTTTGTCCTGCCTCCCCAACCTGAAATTTCTTTACACTGGGGTGGGGGATGTCGAGCCTAGGCAGGACCAAGGGCTTCTTTTCCCATTGGTGCCCAACAAGGTCATCCTCTGCTATATATGCAGCTAAAGCCATAGGTCTATCCATGTGTAGTCTTTGGATGGTGGTTTAATCCCTGGGAGCTCTGGTTGGTTCGTATTCTTGTTCTTCAGGGTTGCAAGCCCCTTTAACTCCTTCAATCTTTTTGCTAACTCCTCCAATGGGGGACCCTATTCTCAGGTCAATGTTTTGCTGCTAACATTCACCTCTGTACTTGTTATACTCTGACAGAGCCTCTCAGGAGACAGCTATATCAGGCTCCTGTGTCAGCATACACTTTTGGCATCAGCAATATTATCTGGCTTTGGTGGCTGTATGTGTATGGGCAGGATACCCAGGTAGGGCAAGTCTCTGGATGGCCTTTCCTTCAGTATCTGCTCCAAATTTTGTCTCTGTATTCCCCCCTATTAATATTTTTGTTCTCCCTTCTAAGATGGAGTGAGCCATCCAAAGTTTGGTCATCCTTCTTCTTGAGCTTCATGTGGTCTGTGGAATGTATCTTGGGTAATCTGAGCTTTGGGGCTAATATCTACTTAACAGTGAATGTATACCATGTGTGTGTGTGTGTGTGTGTGTGTGTGTGTGTGGTTTTTTTTGTTGTTGTTGTTGTTAATGGGTTACCTCACTCAGGATATTTTCTACTTTCATCCATTTGCCTATGAATTTTATGAAGTCATTGTTTTTGATAGCTGAATATACTCCATTGTGTAAATGTACCATAGTTTTCTGTATCCATTCCTCTGTTGAGGGACATCCAGCTTCTTTCCAGCTTCTGGCTATTATAAATAAAGCTGCTATGAACATAGTGGAGCGTATGTCCTTGTTATATGTTAGAGCATCTTTTGGGTATATGCCCACGAGTGTATAGCTGGGACCTCAGGTAGTGCTATGTCTAATTTTCTGAGGAATCTCCACACTGATTTCTAGAGTAATTGTACCAGCTTGCAATCCCACCAAAATGAAGGAGCATTCCTCTTTCTCAACATCCTTGTCAGCATCTGTTGTCACTAGAGTTTTTGATCTTAGCCATTCTGACTGGTGCGAGGTAGAATCTCAAGGTTCTCTTGATCTGCAACTCCCTGATGACTAAGGATGTTGAACATTTATTTCTTTAGGTACTTCTCAGTTATTCAATATTCCTCAGCTGAGAATTCTTTGTTTAGCTCTGTACTACATATTTGATAGGGTTATTTGATTCTCTGGCATCCACTTTCTTGAGTTTTTTCTATATTAGATATTAGTCCTCTTTCATATGTAGAATTGGTAAACATCTTTTCCCAATCTGTTGGTTGCCATTTCGTCCTAATTATGGTGTCTTTTGCCTTACAGAAGCTTTGCAATTTTATGAAGTTGTATTTGTCTATCCTTGATCTTAGAGCATAAGCCATTGGTGTTCTTTTTTTTTAGGAAAGTTTCAGTGCCTACTTTTTTTTGTTTGATGTTCTTAATCATTTTTCTTCTATTAGATTGAGTGTTTCTGGTTTTATTTGGAGGTCTTTGAGCCACTTGGACTTGAGCGTTATACAGGGAGATAAGAATGCATCAATTTGCATTCTTCTACATGATGACCTCCAGTTGAACCAGCGCCATTTGTTGAAAATGCTATCTTTTTTCCACTGGATGATTTTAGCTCCTTTATCAAAGATCAAGTAACCATAAGTGCGTGGATTCATTTCTGTGTCTTCAATTCTCTTCCATTGATCTATCTGCCTGTCTCTGTACCACTAACATACAGTTATGTAACTAGCACTGTGATACAGCTTGAGGTCAGGGTGGAGACTCCTCCAGTAGTTCTTTCACTGAGGATAGTTTTCGATATCCTGGATTTTTTGTTATTCCAAATGAATTTGAAAAATTGCTCTTTCTAACTCTACAAAGAATTGAATTGGACTTTTCTTGGGGATTGCACTGAATTGGTAGACTGCTTTTGGTAAGATGGTAATTTTTACAATATTAATCCTGCCAATCCATGAGCATGGAATATCTTTTCATCTTCTGAAATCTTCATTTTCTTTCTTCAGTGACTTGAAAATCTTGTCATAAAGATCTTTCCCTTACTTGGTTAGAGTCACACCAAGGTATTTTATAAGATTTGTGACTATCGTGAAGGGTGTCATTTCCCTACTTTCTTTCTCAGTCTGTTTATCCTTTGAGTAGAGGAAGGCTACTGATTTGTTTGAGTGAGTCTTATATCCAGCCACTTTGCTGAAGTAGTTTAACAGGTGTACGAGTTCTGTGGTGGAATTTTTGGGGTCACTTGAGTGTATTATCATATTATCAGCTAATAGTGATATTTTGACGTCTTCCTTTCCAATCTGTATCCCCTTCACCTCATTCTGTTGTCTGATTTCTCTGACTAGTACTTTGAATACTATATTGAATGGGTAGGGAGAGAGTGGGCAGCCATGTCTTGCCCCTGATTTTACTGGGATTGTCTCCAGTTTTTCTCCATTTAGTTTGATATTGGCTACTGGTTTGCTGTATATTGCTTTTACTATGTTTGCATATTGGTCTTGTATTCCTGATCTTTTCAAGACTCTTAACACATGAGGAGGTGTTGAATTTGTCAAATGCTTTCTCAGCATCTAATGAGATGATCATGTGGTTATTCTCTTTCAGTTTGTTTATATAGTGAATGACTTTGATGGATTTTTGTATGTAGAATACATCAGAGCATCATTGGGATGAAGCCTACTTGATCATGATGGGTGATTGCTTTTATGTGTTCTTAAATTCAGTTTGTGAGAATTGTGGCCAATTCTGGAGAAGGCACCATGAGTTGCTGAGAAAAATGTTTACTCTTTTGTTTTAGGATGATATATTCTATGGATAGCTGTTAAATCCATCTGGTTCAAAACTTCTGTTAGTTTTCTGTGTCTATGTTTAGTTTCTTTTTCCATGATCTGTCCATTGATGAGAGTGAGGTGTTGAATTCTCCCAGTATTATTATGTGAGGGGCAGTGTGTGCATTGAGATTCAGTAAGGTTTCATTTATTAATGTAGGTGCCCTTGCATTTGGAGCATAGATATTTAAGATTGAGAGTTCATCTTATTGGATTTTTCCTTTAATGAATATGAAGTGTCCTTCCTTTTCTTTTTTGATAACTTTTGGTTTAAAGTTGCATTTTTTTCAATATTAGAATTGCTACTCCAGCTTGTTTCTTAGGACCATATACTTGGAAAATTGTTTTCCAGCCTTTTACTCTGTGGTAGTGTCTGTCTTTGTCCCCGAGATGTCTTCTCTGTATGCAACAAAATGCTGGGACCTATTTATGTATCTCATCTGTTAGTATATATCTTTTTATTAGGGAATTGAGTCGATTGATGTTGAGAGATATTAGGAACCAATGATTGTTGTTTCTTGTTATTTTTGTTGTTAGAGATGGAATTATGTTTGTGTGGCTATCTTCTTTTGGGTTAGTTGAAATTAGATTACTTTCATGTATTTCTTAGGGTAGTTTCCCTTCTTATGTTGGAGTTTTCCATCTTTTATCCTTTGTAGGGCTGGATTTGTGAAAAGATATTGTGTAAATTTGGTTTTGTCATGGAATATCTTGGTTTCTCTTTCTATGTTCATTGAGAGTTTTGCTGGATATAGTAGCCTGGGCTGACATTTTTTCTCTCTTAGAGTCTGTATGACATCTGTCTAGGATCTTCTGGCTTTCATAGTCTCTATTGAGTAGTCTGGTATAATTCTGATAAGTCTGCCTTTTATATGTCACTTGACTTTTTCCCCTTGCTTCTTATCATAATCTTTCTTTATTTTGTTCCTTTGGCGTTTTGACTATTATGTGATGGGAGGAATTTCTTTTCTGGTCCATTATATTTGGATTTCTGTCTGCTTTTTCTATGTTTACCTGCATCTCTGTCTTAGGTTAGGGAAGTTTTCTTTTCTGCAATTTTGTTGAAGATATTTACCCATTTTTTAATTTTTTTATGTTTATTAACTTGAGTATTTCTTATTTACATTTTGATTGTTATTCCCCTTCCCGGTTTCCGGGCCAACATCCCCCTAACCCCTCCACCTCCCCTTCTATATGGGTGTTCCGCTCCCCATCCTCCCTCCACTACCACCCTCCCTTCAACAATCACGTTCACTGGGTTACCTATTCTTTAAGTTGGGAGTCTTCACTATCTTTTCTACCTATTATCCTTAGGTTTGATCTTGTCATTGTGTACTGGATTTCCTGTATGTTTTGTGTTAGGAGCTTTCAGTGTTTTACATTATTTTTACGGTTGTGTCAATATTTTCTATGGTATCTTCTGCCTCTCAGATTCTCTTTTCTATCTCTTTTATTTTATTGGTAAAGCTTGTGTCTGTGATTCCTGGTCTCTTTCCTAAGTTTTCTATCTTCAGGGTTATCTCCCTTTGTGATTTCTTTATTGTTTCCATTTCTATTTTTAGATCCTGGATGGTTTTGTTAAATTTCTTCACCTGTTTCGTTCTGTTTTCCTGTAATAGTTTAAGGGAATTTCATGTTTCCTCTTTAATGGCTTCTACCCTTTTTACCTGTGTTGTCCTGTATTTCTTTAGAGGAGTTATTTTTGTCCTCCTTAAAGACCTCTAACATCATAATGATTTGTGATTTTAAATCAAAATCATACTGTTCCCATGTGTTCTGGTATCTAGTATTTGCTGTGGTGGGGAACTGGGTTTCTGATGATGCCAAGTGGCCTTAGTTTCTATTGCTTAACTCTTGATCTTGACTCTCACCATCTGCTTATTTCTGGTGTTAGATGGTCTTCTTGTCTCTGACAGTGGCTTGTAAGCCCTTCTGGAGACTGACTTTCTCCCATCGGGATCTCAGTACAAATCGTTGTACCCACAGGGTCAGCTCCAGGTACAGGCTGACAATGAAAGTATCCTGTCCCAGACATCTCCTTGGTTCCTGTTTCCAGTGGGCTCCAGTTGGCTTCATCTTGGGCCAGGAATGTGAGCAGAAGTGGTGGTCGCACCTGTGCTTTCAGAACTGTCTGCAGTTCTGAAAGTTCAGTTCTCTCCCCATGGGATCTGGTTACAGAGAGCTGTGGCACCAGGTCAGCTCCCAGTGCAGGCTGAAACTGGAAGTGAGTTCTAAAAGACCATTTTTGAAGCAATTGAGATTAAGTTGATATCAATTAAGGCTTGAATATTATAAAGATATTAATTATATTTCACTACATGTTCAAATATAGGTGAATCATTAATAAAAACATTAAAACTTTTATGAAATGAATGAATAAAGTTAGTGTCAGCAATCAAAATAAGTACATTTATGAGTTAATTAAACAAAGAAAGGGAGCATTGTAGGAATCAAGGAACAAAATACTTGTAAGACAAAAAACAAACTCAAAAGTAGCAAGACCTTATTGCTGAAGGTAGCCTGAAAAACTCATTGAATATTAAGAAATTGAGCTAGTTTCTAGCTAGTTTCTCCCTTGAGCCTTCTTTGAACTAGTGTTGATGGAACAGAAAGGTACACTAGATCCTACCAAGGAAGAAAGGTAAACACTATCCTGTTATAAACTCTTTGATCTGCAAGGTGGTACAAAACTTGTGGAACTAACCAAACAATGTCTAAATAGAGTAATGATCCAAGCCATGACAGGGATCTCATACCCAATGCTGCTTTTGTAGTCAAGAACTTGAGACTAGATAGGCCCAGGACCTAGGGGCAAACCAAATATATTTTGTTAAAGGAACATAGCAATAAAATGACTTTCTACTATTCTTAGATCTATGCCCTGCACAGCCATCATAATTGAAACTCTCCCCTGTACTATATGGGAATAAATACATAGACACACAGCCAGAAATTATGCAGAGAGAGTGCAACCTTGCAACACTTACCCCTGAAAGGGCTGTCTCCAACAAATCCCTCCCTTCAGGGCTCAGGGGTCCCTGTGGAAGAAGAGGCATGAAAAGTATAAGGACCAGTGGTAAAGAAAAATTTAAAAGAAAAGAAAAAAGCTCTTTCCTTTTTTTGTCACCTGCCTTTTCTTTTTCTTCTTCTCCCCAATAAACTTTCCCATCCTAAAAAAAAAAAAAAAAAAAAAAAAAAAAAAAAAAAAAAAAAAAAACAGTTGTGATGGAGAATTATTTGATGCCAAAGAATCAAGACCTTCTAAATATAACAGGTCTGGTGTTATTACAAACTCACAGACCTTGGCAGCAAGCAGAGACTGCACATGTCAGTACCAGATGGGGTCTTAGAGTAGGGAGGAGAATTGGACACATATTCCCATCCCTAGTCTAGAAGCTATCTCCCATTTTTATCTACTTGTAAAGTTTTCTCCAAGGGAGTTTCACTGAGAAAGCAAACATTCCAAATGTTAGGATGCATTCACAGCAGTAGATGGCTAACAGAAAATGAACTCAACCACACTGTTGAATGTTCTTTGATTCAGAATGTTTCAGGGCTTTAAAAATTACAAACCTCTTACATATATATTATGGCTTTCAGTTGTTTTGGGTTTTATGGTATTCCTGTGTGCAAACATGCGTTTCTCTGCATCTGTATGTTTTCTATGCTTTTCCTTTGACTCTATATTTTGTTCTTTTCTATTCTGATTCATTTGAGTTTTATTTATCTTATTATTATTTCTTAGATATATGGTTGTTTTCTTAAAACAGACAGAAAGGTTGTGGATCTGGACGGAAGAGGATAGTGGGGGAGGACCTGGGAGAAGAAGCTGGAGGAGGGGGAAACAGTAATCAAAATATACTGTATGGGAAAAATATCTATTTTCAATAAAAGAAAAGACACAATGTTTATATGCATTGATAAAGGGAAAACTGACATAAATAAAGTAAAAATACCACAAATTTAAAAATTAGTTCTTTTAGTGTTTCATACATTGATCATATCTACCCCTCATTCAACTCCTTCTAGAGCCACGTTACCTCTCCTATCTACCCACCTCCTCTCAGATGACTACAATTTATATAAAGTTGACATAAATTTAGCCAGCACAGATTCTTAATAATACTTGGGAGGAAGAGATGCAATACAAATGTCCCATTTTTAGTGATGAAAAGACTAATTAAATGACTGTAAAAAAGTAGAAGACTTTAATAACTCTTTTTTCTCACCTACCAAGCCTAATTTATGTTTCCTTTATATTCTTGCATCTGTGTCCTACCACTGGAGTATGGTAGACTTATCAGGGGCAACATTCTTAAAGAAGCCTGCCTCTCCTTCTCCCAGAAGCTGTTAGTTGCCAATGGCTCTTTGGTTAGGTATGAACGTGTTCACATCCCTTATTCATGCTGGGACTTGATCTTGTTTGAGCATGCACAGGCTGGTGCATATTATCACATTTTCGTTATGTGCAGCTTGTCTCTTGTACCTTTTTATTTTATCTACTGCCTCTGGTTCTTACACTCTTTGACCTTTCTTCTACAGTAATCTTCGATAAGTATTCTGTCTTATTTAGGGTTACTACTGTTGTGATGAAACACTGTAACCAAAATGCAAGTTGGGGCAGAAAGGGTTTAGTAGGCTTACACTTCCATATCCCTGTACATTGTGAAAGGAAGTCAGGACCAGAAGTCAAAGATGACTGGAACACAGAGTCAGGAGCTGACTCAGAGGTTATAGAGGGGTATTGCTTACTGGCTTGCCCCTCATGGCTTACTCATACTGTTTTCTTATAGAACCCAGGACTACCAGGTCAGAGATGGTACCATCCACAATGGGCTGTGCTCTCCCCCATTGATCACTAGTAAAATGCACTACAAGCTGACCCACAGCCTGATCTGTAGACATTTTCTTAATTGAGGTTTCCTCTTCTCAGATGAGTATAATTTATGTAAAGCTGACATAAATCTACCCAGCATACTTAATACTTGGGAGGAAGGGATGTAATACTGATGTCCCACTTTTTGTAATGAATAGACTAATTATATGAAGGAACTCTAAAAAAGTGGGAGACTTTAATAATGACAATTTTAATGCTGATAGGCATGTCAGTTAGCCATAGTAGTTAGACATACATCTCCAAGTCAGTTCTTGTTAACCTGAGTATTTCTTTTTTTTTAAGTTTTATTTATTTATTATGTATATAGCATCCTATCTGCATGCACACCTGCAGGCCAGAAGATCTCATTACAGATGGTTGTGAGCCATCATGTGGTTGCTGGGATTTGAACTCAGGACTTCTGGAAGAGCAGACAGTTCTCTTAACTTCTTAGCCATCTCTCCAGCCCTGAGTATTTCTTTATAACCATATCATCCTACAAAAATCCATCCTAATCTAAGATATTTTGGAGACCTGCTGAACTCCTTAGTCTATGAGGATATACAATGATAAACCAAGGGCTCCAGGAGCCAGAGAGGACATTTGCTGCATAATCATGGAGAGTTGGATGGTTAGTGCAGGTGACCAAAAGAAGCTACTACAGAGCTGAACTCTAGAATTTGGAGTAAAAAATGGTGATTGACAGAAGCCAACAGAAACATTTTATCCATGTATACCTTAAGAGAATAAAATCAACATCTTGGTCCAAAGAGGCAGAGAGGGGAACTTGGAAGGGAACTCATGTGTACCATTCTGGGGTTTTAGCACACCAGATGAATGAAAAAAAAAAAATGACAGGGCTGTTGCCAGGTATGGTTGCAGAAAGGGGTTTATTGTAGATATGGGGAAGATAACAGCTAGAGGGACTTGAAATGGTCCAGACTGAACTGAACTTGACCAGCAGATTGAATAGTACCATAAAAAGAATTATATATATATATATATATATATATATATATATACATATATATGCAAAAAGGAAGTGGGCAAGCAGACCAAGAGAGATCCAAGAGCAGCCAGGAGCCAAGAAAACATATAAACAAAAATGAATAAGGGATTAGAGGTGGGAGGGGGCAATAGGGGAGAAGGAAACAACCCCTGGGTAGGTTTAGGGTATGGGTTGGGGTGTGAAGTGCTGGAAGGAGTAACAGGTACTCAATGGTGCTGGGAGATCAGGAGAGTGTTTGCTTTCATATGCTAATAGATATCTCAGTTAGCCTTTTTGGCCTGGGTTTCTTTGAGATCTAACAAAAAATGAATTATCAAATTAAAGTTTTTACAATGTTGTGAAAATTACATGGGAATAAAATTAACTAAGGATATCAAAGACTGAAAGCTCTAAAGTGTTACTAAGAGAAATTAAAGAACACTGAAATTAAAGAAAAGTTATCCTGTGTTTGTGAATTATAAGAGTTAATAATGTGAAGATGGATGAACCAATAAAAACATTTTATAGATTTAATGAATTCTTTTTTTTTGTTTTGTTTTTTTACTTTTTTTTTTATTAACTTGAGTATTTCTTATATATATACATTTCTGAGTGTTATTCCTTTCCCAGTTTCCTGGCAAACAACATCCCCTCCCCTCCCCTTCCTTATGGGGGTTCCCCTCCCAATCCTCCACCCCTTGCTTCCCTCTCCCCAACAGTCTAGTTCACTGGGGGTTCAGTCTTAGCAGGACCCAGGGCTTCCCCTTCCACTGGTGCTCTTACTAGGATATTCATTGCTACCTATGAGGTCAGAGTCTGTGGGTCAGTCCATAATGAATTCTTTATGGTTATCCAAATGTATTTTTTTTCCAAAACTAAAATAACAAATTTTCTAACAGTTATATGGAACTGAGAGATACCTCCAAGTGACTAAAATGATTTTGAAAATAAGTTGTATCACACTTCATGACTTCAGAATTTCTAAACTGCTGTAATAAAGACTTCATGAGCCTGGCACAAGCTTAGGTTTTATAATAGAGCTCAGTGGATAAACTCATATTTTTCAGTTAATTTTCTGAGTATGAATTAATGGGCTAAAATAGTCTTTTCAATAGATTATTCTGAGACAAGTAGTTTTCTTTGTTTTTTCTTTGTTGTTGTTTGTTTTTCTGTGTGTTTGTTTGTTTTTGAGCAACAGCCTTACTCTGTAGCCCAGTCTGGCAATGAACTTATAACAATACCCCTGCCTCAGACTCTCAAACATGACAAGTTGAGGAATAAGCCACCATGATTAGCAACAACTGAAGATTTATGTAAAAAGAGCAAAAATAGATCCTCATTTAACGTTAAAAATGAAAATGTATTCAACCATATTGAAGACCTAAATCTAAGAGGGAAAATGCTGGTGACCTTAGAATTTGCATTGACTTCTTAGGTGTGATAGCAAAAATAAGTAACTAAAGAAAATGACAGAAGACCTTATACAAATGGCCACCATTTGTACATTATGGGACAGTATGAAGAAGTCTAAGAACTATATCCTGTAGGCTGGAAGAAGATATTTGAAGTTATATATTTGATATATTGGAGAATTCTAATTCATTAGGTAATGGACAAATAAACTAATAAATGGACAAAGTTCTTAAATAGATATTTATCAGAGGAAGCTATACTAAGTGCCAGCAATCAAGTAAAACTTGCTCATCATTAATCATTAGCAAATAGAAATAAAAGCAAATAAGATTATTTTATACCTATAGGATTGCTGTTATTTCATCAGTATTATCTTTAAAAAAAAAAAAATACAGTCATGAAGAGAAATTGGTCTTACATTTGTGCCCAGGAAATTTTTGTGGTCGTGAGTCCACAAAGGATTCGTTAGTAATCGCAATGGGGTCTCTTTTATTTATGTTCAAGCTTAGGCCATACCACCATCTTTGACATAGAAGAACAGGAGGGACAGCCCTCAGGCAAGTATTTATACAGGCAAAAAGGGGGTATCTGGCCTAGTACACATTTGAATGTTGGATCGTTATGGTATTTAACATAATTGGCTAGTGATGGGAACCAAACCATAAACCAGTTTTTGTTTTGTTTATTTTCCTGATTGGTGGTCGAGAAGTGAAGTGCCAGAGGCAGACTTGTAACCTGGGAGTGCAGGCTTTTTTGGGAATAGCCTGGAAACTGGTGTTAGATGTAGGTCTTGTTGGGGTAGGGGCAACCTGGAAACTGGTGTTGGGACAGGCCTATTAGTGAATTCAATCTTAGGTCAGGTTCTCTAAGATATAGTCTGAACCCAAAAGTTCTGGTCTCTCACCATCATACATATCTTGTTAAAAAGTAAAATTGTGCTACTACAATGAAAACATTTTTGAGTTTCATTGATAATACAGCATTATGATACTATTCAAAGTTATATTTAGTCACATATGTACAAAATAAAACTATGGAAAAACATTGTCTATAAATGTCCACAAAAGCATTAAATAGAACATCTGAAGGGTAGAAATAACTCTGAAGTTCATTATGTGATGTTATGGTAGAGCATAATTTAATCATAAAATTTAAAGGGATATTTGAAGTATACTAAAAGTCACAAAGTTCTGTAGTTTAAAATGATTATTAAATCTGATCTTATGTGATATTTAGCTCAATTAAGAACAAAACAATATAAAACAAAAATTTTAGTACTTTTTCTCTGAATGAAATGTTCACTGTGTGGTTGTTGATGTTTATCTTTGTAGAGAAATGTCCTGAAGAAAATGTTTCTCTACATGAAGTTTTGATCAAACAGAATTTGCATGAGGCCCTTTTTACTCTGTGAGTGCCAAAAATGAGAACTATAAAGTCGTTCAAAAGCAGAGCATGGAAAAGAACTGCATTAGATGCTTCTCTGCAGATGGATGTGACCACCTACACACATACTAAATGTCTTTTCTGATTGGTGCTTTCATGTTAACCTAACCATCAAGAGAAGGTGATGCAAGAGGATAGGAATCAGAAATGGAAGTTTAGTCAATAGCCATCCAATATTTTGTTGAAAACAATCAACACAGATATTCCTATTCAGTAGGAAAAGTATACAGATTGAAGAATAGCTCTAAATTTTGTCAGTCGACTATTAAGAAATGGAATCTACAACCTCCTTTTCACATGAATCTGAGCAATTCTGTGACTTATACACCAATACCATGAAAAACTGGCACTGACATTAGTTTTGTTTAAAATTTTATGTCTCTTTGGACAGGCTATGACAGTTGTGAGATATTATGCATGACATCCAATCTGCCTCTTTCCATGATTAAAATAGCACATGGGTACTCTGGTTAATGGTTCTATCAGAACCCAGCCTTCAAAGAATGCCCACACCTGATAATGTATCAAAGCCATCTTTAACTATCTGGAATCTAATATATTCCAAGTGTACAAGTTAATGCTTAGATATATTTATACAGAGAAGAATGATTAATCAATCTAATTCGTGTATAGACTATATCACATGTTTATATTTTGCAAATGAAAATATTTAACACGAAAATCTGCATTTTTTTTTTTATTAACTTGAATATTTCTTATATACATTTGAAATGTTATTCCCTTTCCCTGTTTCTGGGCAAACATCCCCTCGCCCCCCCCTTCCTTATGGGTGTTCCTCACCCCTCCCCCATTGCCGCCCTCCCCCAACAGTCTAGTCCATGGGGTTCAGTCTTAGCAGGACAGGGCTTCCCTTCCACTGGTGCTCTTACTAGGAGTGTTCATTTACTGCCGGCGAGGTCAGAGTCCAGGGTCCCAGTCCATGTATAGTCTTTTTAGGTAGTGGCTTAGTCCTGGAAGCTCTGGTTGCTTGGCATTGTTGTACAGATGTGGGGTCTCGAGCCCCCTTCAAGCTCTTCCTAGTTCTTTCTCTGATTCCTTCAACGGGGTCCTATTCTCAGTTCAGTGGTTTGCTGCTGGCATTTCTCTCTGTATTTGCTGTATTCTGGCTGTGTCTCTCAGGGAGCGATCTACATCCGGCTCCTGTCGGGTCTGCACTTCTGCTTCATCCATCTTGTCTAATTGGGGTGGCTGTATATATATGGGCCACATGTGGGGTAGCTCTGAATGGGTGTTCCTTCAGTCTCTGTTTAATCTTTGGCCCTCTCTTCCCCTTAAAGGTGGCCCTTATTCTCTTTAAAGAAGGAGTGAAGCATTCATTTTGATCATCAAATCTTGAGTTTCATTTGTTTAAGCATTCAGGGTAATTCAGGCATTTGGGCCATTAGCCACTTATCAATGAGCATACCATATGCTCTTTCGTGATTGGGTTAGCTCACCAGGATGATATTTTCCAGTTCCAACCATTTGCCTACAAAATTTCATAAAGTCATTTGTTTTTGATAGCTATAATATTCCATTGTAGATACCACATTTTCTGTATCCATTCCTCTATTTGAAGGGCATCTGGGTTCTTTCCAGATTCTGGCTATTATAAATAAGGCTACATGAACATAGTGGAGCATTTGTCTTTTTTATATTAGCATCTTTTGGGTATATGCCTCAAGAGGTATAACTGATCTCAGGCATTTAATGTCCAATTTTCTGAGGAACACTCCAGACTGATTTCCCAGAATGGTTAAAACCAGTCTCCAACCCCACCAACAATGGAGAAGTGTCTCTTTCTCCACATCCTCGCCAACATTTGGTCACCTGATTTTGATCTTAGCCATTCTACTGGTGTGAGGTGAAATCTCAAGGTTGTTTTGAAATTTCCAGAAAAATGCTATCTTAATCACTTAAAAAGTATATTACATATTATTATTTACAATAGAAACCGATATTTTCTAATGTTTAAAAAATTTTAAATAAACAACCCTTTTATCTGTTAATAAAAAATATACTTGAAAGTTGCTACAACTTCATGGCTAAATAAATAGTTAAACAAACAGGATCTACATATGTTTGAAAAATAATGTCTATTTGTGTATCACATACAAAATTATTTAAATTTGCATTGCCTCATACTTACGCTACAAAGTCCCAGAGTACTGTGGCCTATTGTCATAGACACAAAATTAGTCATACCTGTCTTAATATAGGAAGAAAATAAACTGTCTGTGATTCGGTATCTAGGGGATCTCAGACACTGAAGATTATTGATGATTCAGTACTAGAAGATCATTGGTTTGAGCTATGAACTGATTGCAAAAATATTGGTGTTTAAGCCCTGGATAAAAAATTATAAATATTTGTCTCAACATTTGTATATATATTTCTTGTTCAAAATTAGCTCTACATAGATTTATAGGAATTGTATTGTGAATACAATATGTACTGAGTATATAAAACGCACATCTTAATTCTCATAATATTTAGCATTTGGCATTTTCTATGTTCAAATCTTCCTTTAGGGTATTACATACTAAAGAATGAGCAACCTGATATGATTAAGTAAAAGAAAATTTTGGTTAAGTAAGGCCAAGAACCTAAGACTAGAAATGAGAAAATAGTTTGAATTTTATTTTTGTCTAACATAAATTCCATGGCATAAAATAAATATCAAGTAATAAATCATTAGTAAAATAAAACAATAATATATATAATGACATATAGAAAAATCACATTTATTTAGTGTATTTCAATATAAAACAACTAACTTGATTAATGCCAAAATTACAAGTATTTTTGCATTAACCCTTTACCCTGACTTGTTGATAAAAACTGTCTATGTCTTGATTATTTTAATCAATCTACTATATTGTACACTTATAAACTTGTCACCTAGACAATCAGTTAATTCAATAGAACTTGAGTGAAAAACTTAATGGATTTATATATTAGTATATTTGGTTGAAGTTTCTACTCCAAACTTAGTTTTGCATTGCATGCATTACTAAGTAGCTTTCACTTTTTTTAGTGAGCATTCATATTCCCAGATATCATTTTTCAATTTTTGAGATTATATTTATGTAATTTCTTTTCCCCTATCCCTTTTCTCCCTCAAAACAACCCCATATACCCCTCTGTATTCTCTTTCAAATTTCTGGACTCGTTTTATAAATCAATGAATAATTAATAGCATTTCCTGCCTAAATAGTGAATAGGTATTGTGATCTGAAACTAACAGCCAAAGTATTTAAACTCAAGCCACAGCCAATGTTCAGTTGCTCCCTATAGCTATTGCATAAATAAATTTGTTACTCTTTCCACATTCTAAGTGAATGTGAACATTGTCTAGAGGTACATTCCTACAGGTATATCCACAATGATGAGATCAAATTTGAGACTGATTATTTTCATTAGTCTTGAAGGATGTTTTATAATTCTCAAATAAATTTCTCAAAACAAAATAAACTTTCATATATTTAAAAAGTAAAAGTCCTAAAACCATGTTTTAAAACATACTGTCTCTCTATCCCAGAGTACAGAGCTATTTTTGTTTTTGACATTGGCCAGAGGAATTTCATTATCTCCTTACTAATTATACATATAAACTTCTACTGTTGACATCTCTTTAAACCTGTGCTCAATTTAAATCTAGAGAATTATAGTTCTCAATATAAAATATTTCTTCATATGCCAAAAGTGACAAGTAAGTCTAAGAGAGACAGAATAAACACATAGCACTCCAGATTTCCATAGTTCAGATCTTTCTCAGATAAACTTCTACTCTGTTGGTGAAATATACACTGTCAGAACAACCTGCTGTAGTACACAAAAACAAAAACAAGCACTCAGCTCCCAAGCACTTCTTTCTTGTTGAGGTGACTGATTAAGGCATTTAATGAAGCCTGTTTTCTATAAATTAGTTAAATGCTATTAAATTTTGCTGGTGACAAATAACTATTTGGACCATGAGCATATCTCATTTATCAAGTTTGAAATACAAATGAAAATCTGGGGTGATAAAACACAAAACCACATAGGAAAACATCCCCAGAAGGATGGAATTTTACATTCCTGTAAGATAATAGCTTCCATATAGTGAGATGCTGCTGGTGTCACATTTGCTGTCCTAGAGCAGGCCATTTGAGTAGTGCTTTCAATACTGGGGCAAAAAATTACAGGCATAATTGTGCTT
The DNA here is from genome assembly GCF_011064425.1 of Rattus rattus. Taxonomy (NCBI): domain Eukaryota; kingdom Metazoa; phylum Chordata; class Mammalia; order Rodentia; family Muridae; genus Rattus; species Rattus rattus. The sequence continues at coordinate 37,820,534 of NC_046172.1, forward strand.
TGTATATTCAGTACCAGCTGAATATTTTTTTACTGGGATATATATATATATATATATATATATATATATATGTACTATATCTGTTGGACATTGATTCTTTGGAGTCATACACAGCCTCTGGCTCTTATGATCATTCAAGTTCTTCTACATAAATCCTTGAGACTTGAGAGTAGCGGTTTGATAAGGACATACCTCTTTGAGCTTAGTGCTATAATGAGTCTCACTGCATATTGTTCAGAAGTAAGACTTTAAGTTAATTCTTATCTACTGCAAGAGGAATCTTCTCCAATGAGGGTTGAGTGATGAAGTATTATATGAGTATAGCAATGTGTTGTCAGAAGTCATTTTATTTCTATGTTCATTAGTAGTAATATGTTTGCCCCTAGAGGCCACAATCCATCTAGTCTCTGGTTCTTGGCTTCATTAACTGTTATATAGAAACGTGGACTCTATCTTATGGGTGGGCTGTCGCGCCCCACCTCGGCCAGCAAGGAAAGATGCAACACGGTAGGATTCATCTCAATAGCCTTTATTGCAGGACCACCTTCATTGCTGATACGGGGATGTCCAGCGGCAAAAGCGCTCGCCTTATATACACAACAGGCTGAGTCTATGCTAATTGTCCTTCAGGGATTGGCGGAGAATGCATCACCCCACCTCACCCCTGCTACTTGTCCTCCAAGGATTGGCGGAGCAGGAATCACCTCATTAGCATGGTACCGCCTTGGCCAGACTGATGCCAGGTGCAAAACCTGCGCATGCACAGTACTGCTGTGTCACAGGAGGGCGCCAGATCACCTCATTATCCTACAGCTGCCTGGCAGGGACAAGCCTGCGCATCTTTGATAAGTTGTTTACAGGTGGGACTGGATGTCGAGGCGCCATCCCCGCTCCACCCGCGCTCCCACAGTGGGCCTTAAATCAATAAACAAAATTGGTCAAAAAAGTGGTGGTCACTCCTATAACATTTATATCAGTATATTTTGCAGGCAAGTTGATGTTGTAGGTCACAGAGTTCATAGCTGGGTGAGAGTAATGATTCCTTTTCTCATCTGGTAGAATATATAGAATCTTCAGACACTGTAAATGCTAGTAAGTACAAGAAAGTTTCTAGTTACATAACAGCTCAATTTCTTTGTGTTCTGTGACATAAGTAAGTGATGTCCTCAGAAGTAGGGCTTACTATCAGATTGTGGAGAATAACTACTAGCACAAGCAACAGCCTGTAGTGTTTGGAACTAACTATAGGGCCCCTTTGTCCAGCGCCTTAAGATGAAACACATTTCTGGTATTTGTGGATTTCCTTTGTAATATTTGATGTCTATTTGGGGCACTTTCTCTCCCATTATATACTAAATCCATTTAAATTCCTTATATGTGTTTTAGGAAAGTATTATAGACTATTACTGATCTTATTAGTTACTTCCTATTCTGGTTTGGGAGAGTTATTTATTAAGGACAAACTCCTCTAACATGGTCTATGGAATAGAACAATTGGGCTTATGCAAGTCCTTGAGTACTTTGATGGCCATTCTTCATGACAGATCTCTTCTTGTCTTCTTGTATTCCTCTAATCATCACTATGTAGTATTATCTGTATGCTAGACATGGATGCAGTTCTAGTTAAGTGACATTGCCTATCTCATGTCACACTATGGTTAAATTTATCCAGTTTTCAAAAACAACTCATTTTGTTAAAATGGAAAGAAATATCTCTGAATGCCATGATATTTTGTGTCACATCTTTATTTTTCTTGTTCAAAATACTCACTTCATTCTTCATTAAAATATAAGAGAGATGCACTGAGGAAGGATACAGTCTAGATGGTGACTTCCTATTACAGAAAAAGATTGCTTCTATGCAGTCTCCTTTCTCCAGCCCAGCAGTCATAACTATGTCACTGTAAGATTTTTTTTTAAATGAACCTTGAAGAATTTGGTAACATTTCATCTCCTTCTGTCTCTAATCATGAGAATTGTTACTTCAGCCTGAATTGTCTAAGCCACACCACATTAATCACATTTCTTGACCATAAATATTGGTTTAGGAATATATTTGTGAAATAACAGTAGTAACTTCTAAAGGTTACTAATAGTGCCTTTAGCACTATGTTGAATTCTTCTGTCCTTTGAAGAATATGTGGCTCTAGGAATCACTCAAACTACCTTGGTTCTAGAAAGGACAAACAACTGAAGATAAGGTTATCAGTTAGGAAAAAGAATGTGGAAACATTATCTGGCTGGTCAATTGAGTTTAATCTACTTTAAAAACCTGAACGCCCTAACACTGGGCTTTGAATATTGCTTAAGCATGTTGGTTAAACTATTTTGAGCCAATTTTTTTTGTTACATGCAATGTAATTGATCTTAAGAATAGAATAAATTGAGTATGATTTGAAAGGCTGGTTAACTCCAGACCATTTTCTATCATACATCCAAACTAGCTGTGGAGATTGTTCAAAAGTGATAGAATTTCAAGTTGAGTGGAAGTGTTTTCAGGCAAGAGGGAGTCTTTTGGATAACAGTAATGGTGTTTTTAGAGTCTTTTTCTATATGTGTGCAGATCCCCTTGTTTGCTAACTTTCTGTATTTTTGTTTAAAATTGCATAGGTATGAAATAGCTATAATATACAGTTGTATGAAACCAACGATATTTTCCTGAGAAAACAGGTGCAGTGTTGCTATTTGTTTCCAAGTTGAGTTTTTAGTGTCATGAAGAAGTTCTTGTTCCATCCTGAGCCATTGTAGATTTTTCAGATAATTATCTGAGTGATGACTTTGAGGTGGGGCATACTGGAAACATTGCTATAGAACAGATGAATGCCAGGAAAAATAAAGCAAGACTAATTTTTGATGCAGTTCCCTGTTCAATGTGGCACTTGCTTTTCCTCTTAAGTTCATTTCCAAGCTGAATGTATTTTTCACTGTTATTTTTATTATATATTTATTGTTTTAGAATGTGTGTGTTTATGTTATGTGAGTGTGCACATAAGCTCATGCAAAGATGACTTGGAGTCAGTAATAGATGCATGCTTTCAGTTCAGGTACTCTCTCTGTTCCCTGGAGATTCTCATTCTGGCCAGAGAGACTGAGCTGAGTGTTTCATTGACTAAAATTGCATCATCAAGGCTTTGATCATTGTTAATAATGTTCACAAATTCTTAAATTTACATAAATTCTATGAATCTCAGATCAATAATCCCAACCCCTGTTTCCTTAGAGCAGAAACTAAACACAAAGCCAAAGCACATTTCCTTATAGGTTTACACAACCTGTTCTTCAGAGGTAGCTGGGTACATCTCTTGTGGTTTCCTGGCACAGCAGACAGCAGTCTTCAATAACTATGTTCATGTAAGAAAAGAAAGATGACAGACTACTAAAGTTAAACGATTCCTTACTAAGTTTTGAATTTATGTAAGTAAAGCAGTTAGCTCTCTCTAAAATCATTTCAGTTGTTACCATCTCCAATTCTTCAAATAACCAAAACAAAGTACTAACTTTTTATATGCTTCTACATCATCTTTTAATTCCTTAATCTTCATTTTCCATCCTAGCAATTCCATATCCTCGTGTACTCTCCTTCTAATACTTTTTATTCCTAAATCATATATAAATTCTTATTTTTTCTATTTATAACTTTTCTTCTTGATACCACATTAACTCTCTATCTTTGATCTCTCCAAGTTCACCCGGGTTAATGCAGCAGAGGGTACATGTGTCTCCTCATGATTTCAAATGCAAGGCCAAGGCTGGCAATGAACTATTTCTACAAAGTACTATGTAGGCTTTTATGTCCTCTGTGCTTATGTTCTCTATCTAGATCCTTTCCCATATTCCTAAAGGCCAAGCAGAAGGCCTGTTCTTCATCCTTCAGAGCATCATGACCACTTCCATTTCTCATTCTTGAGAACAACATCAGTTTCATTTATTATGGTTGGATTTGCTCTAAGTAAGAGGGGAAGTATATTCCCCAGAAAGAAAGATTGAAAGTAAAGTAGTAAAGACAACAGATCAGCTTCAGGGCAACAGCAACCAGCAACACATTGGGGATCATGGGGATAAATGGCCTGACTATATTTTGAGGCAATAACTGTGTCAAACTTCCCTTATGCATCCATGCCAGACCTGTGTGTGTGTGTGTGTGTGTGTGTGTGTGTGTGTGTGTGTGTGTGTGTGTGTGAGAGAGAGAGAGAGAGAACCAAACTCTTCAAGAACAAGCAAAAATAAAGCTGATAGCACACATATTTGCTGGTAAGTGATGGCAGAGATTTATTTCTCTTGGGGAATAAATCGCTACACTACCCTTGTACATCCTTGGCACTACAGTGGGTCCTATCATATTTCATGGCTCCCACAATGGAATGTAGGCTATGGATTCAGAACTAATTTTGCAGTAGGCATCTCAGTGAATACTGCAGTGAAGATAAATTATTTTGTGAAACCATCAGGTAAGACTTAAATTTTAGGGTTTCATAAAATCTGTGTGCCTCAAAATTTTGATAAATTTATAATTGTTCACAAGATAAATCATATGTGGGATGTAACAAATAAAGAAAGCATTATCAGAACATTTGAATGAAAATTTTATGTTTTATTTATTTTTATTTCTTTTTTTTATTAACTTAGTATTTCTTATATACATTTAGTGTTATTCCCTTTCCCAGTTTCGGACAAACATCCCCTCCCCTCCCCTTCCTTATGGGTGTTCCCCTTCCCCATTGCGCCCTCCCCCCAGCAGTCTAGTTCACTGGGACCAGTTCAGTCTTAGCAGGACCCAGGGCTTCCCCTTCCACTGGTGCTCTTACTAGGATATTCATTGCTGCCTATCGCGTCAGTCAGGGTCAGTCCATATATAGTCTTTAGGTAGTGGCTTGGTCCCTGGAAGCTCTGATTTGCTTGGCATTGTTGTACATATGGGGTCTTGAGCCCCTTCAAGCTCTTCCAGTTCTTTCTCTGATTCCTTCAACGGGGGTCCTATTCTCAGTTCAGTGGTTTGCTGCTGCATTCTCCTCTGTATTTGCTGCATTCTGGCTGTGTCTCTCAGGAGGCGATCTACATCCGGCTCCTGTCGGTCTACCTTCTTTGCTTCATCCATCTTGTCTAATTGGGTGGCTGTATATGTAGGCCCACATGTGGGACAGGCTCTGAATAGGTGTTCC
>NC_046172.1:37825792-37843735 GCF_011064425.1 Rattus rattus
AAAGAACTGGAAGAGCTTGAAGGAGCTGGAGACCCCTTATGAACAACAATGCCAAGCAACCAGAGCTTCCAGGGACTAAGCCACTACCTAAAGACTATACATGGACTGACCCTGGGCTCTGACCTCATAGGTAGCAATGAATATTCTAGTAAGATCACCAGTGGAAGGGGAAGCCCTTGGTCCTGCTAAGACTGAACCCCCAGTGAACGTGATTGTTGGGGGGAGGGTGGCAATGGGGGGAGGATGGGGAGGGGAACACCCATAAAGAAGGGGAGGGGGAGTGGTTAGGGGGATGTTGGCCTGGAAACCGGGAAAGGGAATAACACTCGAAAGGTAAATAAGAAATACTCAAGTTAATAAAAAAAAAAAAAAAAGAATCACCATTTACTGTGTGATGCTGGTGTACTTCTGCTCTGCGTCTGACTTTGTTTCTCTCTTGGTACCGTAAGTGCATGTCACAGAGTGGTTAGTATGATGCGAATGAGCCCCAGTGCCCCTTCCCTGCCTGGTACCTGTAAAGTCCTAACAACTTAAAATACTTGATATATTATATGAAAATAAATGTAAATAAAACCAAAAAAACCTGAATATACATTGTTTAGGTGATATTCATACCTGTATGGAAAGAAATTTTACTATGTTTGTAGAGCAAACCAATGGCATAATTTCTCTTCTGAAAAAAAGTTTTCATCAGAGGAAAATAATAATTTTGCCATAATGAGATCATGAATTTAAGTATAGGTTTCTGATATTTGCCAAGAGAATGCCATACATAATTCCATGTATGTTTATTAAGCAATCCATTTATATTGTATAGCATTCTTTTATATATTGTTATCAAATCATTTAAAGTAATCTCTCAGTAACATAGTATTGTATTAACATTGTATTTAAAGTGACTTAACTTCTCTTTGGAAGCTTATACATTCTTTTAGAAGTCCTCTGATTAGCTCATCTCCTTGGCTTAATTATTATAAATTATTATATGCAAAATAGCATTTTAAAAAGGATTATAATTATTCTTACTGGTCAGGTTCACATATAATTATGGCAAAGTTAAATAATGCTTGTAAATGATTAATGATCTCTTTAGACTATGATATTTAATATTTCATAATTTCAGTTTAGCTCAACTATACCTGTATATTCGTCAAAATCATAGAATATTGCTTATCCAACTCACACTAGTAAGATTATTTCTTATATAACAGAAAAAAATAAAATTTGTTATAGGCAAATATTATAAAAATTATTTAAATAAGTTAAGGCCTCATTTTCTCATTTAAAAACATGGAGCTAGAAAACATCCCTGATTTGTTCAAAGTTACCCAATATATTAAACACTTATAATGTATCTGAGTATTTTTTTTTTTACCAATATTTGCTCCTCACCTTCCCCATTTCTCCTCAGAGGCTGTTGGTCACCATACTGAGAGAATAAAGGAACGAAGGTTAGGGCAGGATTTAGATAATTGAGTATTGAAGAAATGACCTCCAGAGACTGTTGCAGAGGAACAAGTCTACTTTTATTATTGTAGGACAGGGCATAAAGAGCTTGTTTAGTGATGAATTGGAAGAACCACCACAGGTATCAAGTGAGCAGAAAGGACTGATTGGTTATAACATGACACCTAGTTATCTTGCAGGTGGGAAGCCAGAACTGAATGGGCATGCTGAGTAATACAGCCTTGCAAAGAGCTCTCTGTACAAAGTTATTTTTTAGACATTGCCAGACAAGTCCAGCCACCTGTTTTCAAGGCCACTCTTCAAAGCCACTCTCCAGACAGAGGAAGATACAGGAAAGCACAGTAACAAAGGAAGCTCCTCATTTTGTGCTGTGCTCAGAATGTCCTCTGCCATACAGGACAGTTACCTTAATAGTGAGATTCCCAAAAACTAAAGTGATTTTTGGTTTTGTCCTGTTTAGGACAATAACAATAGATACTTTTCTAAGTTGGAAAGCATGTCCATAACTGGGAAATATATTCAACCCAAAAAAACAATATATTCTATGGGGGTTTCTTAGAATTTCCACATAATTACAAATTTCATGTAATTAAGCATTGTCTCTAGAAATTATTATGTAAATAGAGGAAGGAACTGCTGAGCTAACTGCGAGAAAAACTTTATAATAATTGGTTTCACTGAATATAATTTTTGCCTACAAGTATGGATTTGTAACATAGTTTTACAACAGTATGGAATTGATTAATTAAATCTCATATATTTTACTGATAATATTTACACACTATATTCTGATCTGTTCTTCCACAAGTCCTGCCACATTTTCCCTACTTCCCTATTTCTTACCCATCCAACTCCTCTCTCTCTTCCTCTCCCTCTCCCCCACCCCTCCCCCTTCCTCTTAAAAAAACAGGCATACAAACATAACAAATAAACTATATTAAGAAGAAAGGCAGAAGAAATACACAAGGAGACATAGGCACACACAATAATGAAATCCATAAAATCACAAACTCAGAAATTATGCAAGCAAATACCAGTAAATGAATGAAGACCCAACCAAAGCAATATGAAACAAAAAAATTTACAAAAATAATATTGAGCTCAATTCATGTTAGCCATCTACTGATTCTATAGCTAATTAGGTGCCATATATCAGACTCCTGAAGAACTATAATTTTTTTTTTGGGAAGCACTTAAATAAAGAAATGGAGCCTAACACATCAACTATTGTGTAGAGCCCTGTGCATGCTGTTAAAGTCTCTGTGACTTCATATGCGCATTATTAAGTTTTCATTCCTAGTAGCTCTCATTTTATTTCAAGAAAAGATATGTATCTCCTGATTTATTATTTTACTTAAACAAAGAATAATTTCCAATACATCAACTATGTACACATGCTGAAAATTAATGTGGTATATGATTGTGAGAAATACTGTATCTATGGAAAATGCAATTAAATTAAAATTTTGAGTATGTATCACTTTTGGTCCAGGTTCTATTTTGTTCTGCTGCTGTATTTTGTTATCATTGAAATATTGATCATTACTAAGACATCATAATTTTTAGCATCAAAATTAGTAATACCGCCTTTTGAGTTTATAGCGATTAAAAATAAAAAACAAATACTGTGTGGAAAATTTATAACTGAGTATTTATTTGTGGAACTTGGTTAATTTATCAATTCGATAAATGTTAAATATAAATAACTAAAAGGCAGAAAGATCAAGGAATTCTGGGACATATAAAAGACCAAACTAAATTAGTGTGTATATGGGAGGGGGGGAGAAAATATACAGATGAAAGTTCCATGAAATATTTATAAAAGGATACTAGAAGAAAATTTCCACATTCTAAAAAGGATGGTGATACTTCTAGCATTTTTTATTACTGAAGAATGTTTTAGCTATTTTTGACTTTTGGTGTTTCAATGAAGTTGAAGACTGAGGCTTCAATTTCAGAAGAATCTATTTCTTACCTTGTCTTCAGATCTGAAATTGTCTTCCCATCTTTTTAATGAAAGTTAATGAGTCTTACTAAGTAAATTTCTTCCGATAGTTAAGTTTTTACTAGCTTTATTTTAGTTTCAAATTTCGTTAAAGATACTGGGTTGTTTTTCTTGTCAATTCTATTTTTGTATCTTGAATCGATTTTATTCAACTATTTGCTTGTTTTAACAGCCTTTCTTATGGCACTTATTCATAAATATTTTAAAGCCCTTTAGCTGAAGTACTTGATTTTGTGCTTCACCAGAATTGCTTTAAAAGCCTCAGAAAGGCTTATTGCAACATATTTGCTGGCTTATGGTAGAGGCATATTGTCTTGAATGTTTGTATTTGTGGCTATTTTGTTTGTTTTACTTTTATTTTGTTTTTTCTAGGATTTAGTCATTTGGTGTTTTCAAGTTTAATGTTTCTTGGCATAGATATCTGGCCTCATCTCTGCTTGTGTGTGTTCTGTTCTTTGGTTGCTATTGCCTACTCTGTATCCTAGACAAATGTGGTGGCTATGAAATTCCTAGTAAAGTCTGTTCTGTGACTTGGTGGTTGTTAAAAATGAATCAAGGTAGGATAGAAGAAAAGCCTGAAAGATACAGTAGAAAAGAAGAAGGTGGAGAGACCCTTGTTCTGTACCAAAATACAGAGTCCCCAGGGGATGAAGGTAGGCTGTTAAGAGGAATGTTCATTCATGTTCATGTATAATATCACTACAATCTATAAATGAAAACTGGACTTGATATTTGTTTTCTTTCCCACTCATTGATATTCCTGGATGAATTTCATTTAGTTTCAAGAATCTTGAAATTTTGTGAAAAATTCTCAAAAGGCTGAAAGTAGATCTATCCTATGACTCAGCTCTAACTCTTGCTTGGTATATGTCCAAATGACTTAACAGCTTACACCACAGATGATATTGGTCAGTCATATTTTATATATATATATATATATATATATATATATTACACATATACATGCATGTATGTATATATGTATATTTACTTTATAATGACTACAAAATGGATAAGAATTAAATTTTCTTCAAACAATGAATCAATAAAATATGGTGCTATATACAGTGAAAATTCCATTAATCACTAAAAAAGCAAAATCAGGCTCTTGGGAGTTGGATCTACAGTTAAGAACACTGATTATTTTTAGAGGACCATCCTTTCCAAACACCTCATGAGACATTTACCACCCAGTTACAGGAATCTAATACACACTTTTGGCTCTATGGGCATTTATAGACATGCAAATACACATGCATGTAAATAAATACATGCCTGCATGATGCATTTATATACAAATAAAATTTAACAGAAAAATTAAGTCATGAAATTTGCTGTTAAACAAATGAAACTAGAATACATTATACTAAGTGTTGTAAGCCAAATGCAGAAAGACATAATGCTGCATGATCTCTATTATTTGTAGATCAAAGCTTGAGTAGTATATAAACTAAAATTATTAGAAACAGGGAGGAAAGAGGAACACGGAAGTAGGGGAAAGGGACTCTAAAGCAAAATGTAGTATGAAACAGGTGCTATGAATGGGAATGAGAAAGATTCATGAGAAACAGGGAATGAGAAAGGGGGAGTGGAAGTACTTTATCTTAGGAAAGGAGGGCACTACTGAAGGAGGGGGTAAGAAGTGAAAGAACACTAAGATACCTTCTATGAAGCCACAATTACTCTTATACCTAAACCACACAAAGACCCAACAAAGAAAGAGAACTTCAGACCAATTTCCCTTATGAATATTGATGCAAATATACTCAATAAAATTCTTGCAAACCGAATCGAAGAACACATCAAATAATCATCCATCATGACCAAATAGGCTTCGCCACAGGTATGCAGGGATGGTTTAATATACAGAAATCCATCAATGTAATCTACTATATAAACAAACTGAAAGATAAAAACCACATGAACATTTCATTAGATGCTGAGGAAGCATTTGACTAAATTCAACACCCCTTTATGATAAAAGTCCTGGAAAGAACAGGAATTCAAGGCCCATACCTAAACATAGTGAAAGCCATATACAGCAAACCAGTAGCTAACATTAAACTGAATGGAGAGAAACTTGAAGCAATCCCACTAAAATCAGGGACTAGACAAGTCTGCCCACTCTCTCCCTACTTATTCAATATAGTTCTCGAAAGTCGTAGCCAGAGCAATCAGACAGTGAAAGGGAGATCAAAGGATACAGATTGGAAAAGAAGAAGTCAAAATATCACTATTTGCAGATGATATGATAGTATATTTAAGTGATCCCAAAAGTTCCACCAGAGAACTACTAAAGCTGATAAACAAATTCAGCAAAGTGGCTGGGTATAAAATTAACTCAAATAAATCAGCAGCCTTCCTCTACACAAAAAGAGAAAAAGCTGAGAAAGAAATTAGGGAAACAACAAACCCTTATAATAGTCCCAAATAATATGAAATACCTTGTGACTTTAACTGCAAGGAAAGATCTGTATGATAAGAACTTTCAACTCTGAAGAAAGAAATTGAAGAAGATCTCAGAAGACGGAAAGATCTCCCGTGCTCATTGATTGGCAGGATTAATATAGTAAAAATGGCCATTTTACCAAAAGTGATCTATAGATTTAATGTAATCCCCATCAAAATTCCAATCCAATTCTTCATAGAGTTAGAACAAATTTCAAATTCATCTGGAATAACAAAAAACCCAGCATAGCTAAAACTATCCTCAACAATAAAAGTACATCTGGGGGAATCACCATTCCTGAACTCAAGCAGTATTACAGAGCAATAGTGATGAAAACTGCATGGTATTGATACAGAGACAGACAGATAGACCAATGGAATAGAATTGAAGACCCAGAAACGAACCCACACACCTATGGTCACTTGATTTTGATAAAGGAGCCAAACCTATCCAATGGAAAAAAGATAGCATTTTCAATGAATGGTGCTGGTTCAGCTGGAGGTCAGCATGTAGAAGAATGCAGATCGATCTATTCTTATCACCCTGTACAAAGCTTAAATCCAAGTGGATCTAGGACCTTCACATCAAATCAGATACACTCAAACTAATAGAAGAAAAAGTGGGGAAGAATCTGGAACACATGGGCACTGGAGAAAATTTCCTAAACAAAACAACAGTGGCTTATGCTCTAAGATCAAGAATCGACAAATGGGATCTCATAAAACTACAAAGCTTTTGAAAGGCAAAGGACACTGTTGATAGGATAAAATGGCAACCAACATATTGAGAAAAGATCTTTACCAATCCTACAACAGATAGAGGGCTTATATCCAAAATATACAAAGAACTCAAGAAGTTAGACCGCAGGGAGACAAATAACACTATTAAAAAAATGGGGTTCAGAGCTAAACAAAGAATTCACAGCTGAGGAATGCCGAATGGCTGAGAAACACCTAAAGAAATGTTCAACATCGTTAGTCATAAGGGAAATGCAAATCAAAACAACCCTGAGATTCCACCTCACACCAGTGACTGCCTAAGATCAAAAACTCAGGTGACAGCTGATGCTGGCGAGGATGTGGAGAAAGAGGAACACTCCTCCATTGTTGGTGGGATTGCAGACTGGTACAACCATCATGGAAATCAGTCTGGAGGTTCCTCAGAAAATTAGACATTGAACTACCTGAGGACCCAGCTATACCTCTCTTGGGCATATACCCAAAAGATGCCCCAACTTATAACAAAGATGCATGCTCCACTATGTTTATAGCAATCTTATTTATAATAGCCGAAGCTGAAAGAACACAGATGCCCCTTCAACAGAGGAATGGATACAGAAAATGTGGTACATCTACACAATGGAATATTACTCAGCTATCAAAACAATGACTTTAAGGAATTCATAGGCAAAATGGATGAACTGAAAATATCATTTGAGGAGGCAACCCATCACAGAAAAAAACACACACACGGTACACATTGATAAGTGAATATTAGCCCAAATGCTTGAATTACCCTAGATGCACAGAACACATGAAACTCAAGTATGACAAAAATGCAGATGTTTCACTCCTTCTTTAGAAGGGGAATAAGAATACCCTTGGGAGGGAATAGGGAGGCAAAGTTTAGAACAGAGACTGAAGGAAATCTCATTCAGAGCCTGCCCCACATGTTACCCATACATATACAGCCAACAAACTAGATAAGATGGATGAAGGAAAGAAGTGCAGGCTGACAGGAACCGGATGCAGATCTCTACTGAGAGACACAGCCAGAATTCGGCAAATACATAGGCAAACCACTGAACTGAGAATGAGACCCAAAATTGAAGGAATCAGAGAAAGAACTGAAAGATATGAAGGGCTTGGGACCACATATGTACAATAATGCCAACCACCTAGAGCCTAGGAACTAAGCCACACCCAAAGACTATACATGGACTGACCCTGGCTCAGCTATATAGGTAGCAAATGAATATCCTAGTGAGAGTCATCAGTGGAAGGGGAAGCCCTGTCCCGGGAAGACTGAACCCCAGTGAATGGGATTGTTGGGGAGGGTGGCAAATGGGGAAGGGGTGAGGAAGCCGATATAGAAGAGGAGGTGAAGGGTTTAGGGGATGTTGACTCCAGAAACCAGGAAAAGGATAACAACTTAAATGTAAATAAGAATGGCCAATTAATAAAGATGGAAAAATAAACCCAAGGGCACAACAGCTTTCTAATTAGACTTAAGACTCATTCAATGAGAGGAAAATCATGCCTGGTTCTCGATCTCAGCTAAGTACCCAGGCTTAGTAAAATGATGGATCTTAAAGGAGAACCTAGAAGTACATCACTAAGCCAGGATAATCCCTAAATTCTAAGTATCTCTCCTTACATATACAGATAACTGTAGTTCTCACCTATCTTCAAGGAAAACAGACTTTGCAACAGATGGAGATCTTAACAGAGATTCACAAGCAATTAAAATGCAGAGGTGTGGAGCTCAGGATCAATGGGTAGATACAGTACTCCTGCACTGAAGGCTCAGGAAAATTTTAGCAGACAAAGCAGGATTGTAATAGTCAGAGGAACCGCCTATTTGTTGTAATATTGTGTCAGTAGACCTCAACCCTAGACAAATAACTCTATAGGCAACTAGAGAATGGTAAGAGTGGGAGAAATAGTCTTCCTCAAGGAAGAACACATCAATTGGTTATTCAATACAAAATGTCAGGCCTGAAAACATACAGGTAATATTTTAGAGATTGAATAGACTGTATTTATGTATTTAGGAATGAATATATACATATATACATATATAATATATAAACAGTTAATGAAAAAAGATGTCATGGATTTGAAAGAGAGCAAGAGGGTTGGTTATATATGGGAGGACTTAGAAGGAGAGAAGGGGGAAATGATATTCTCATAATTCCCCACCACCAATAAAAAGCAAAATTAAAAAGAAAAAAAGCACTAAGATAGAAAAAGCTACAGCAAAACAGTATTTTGTTTTCCTAAATATATAAATATATAATATATGTGAATGCATGTATACATATGTAAATACTTTAAATGAACTTATGCTATTAGGGATGAAAATGATCCTTCCAAAGCCAGAAATGGTCTAGCAAAATCTCTAGTTCCTGGCATGGGAAACCTCACTTCAAAATATTGGTCAACGGAATTCACAAGACTCTCAAAACAATATAAGCTATTGTCCTTGCTTGCCCCTTAATTAGCAAGTAAGACCCTATTGTTAATAACACCACATATTTCAGACACAGTGTTTGAAGGAATACAGCTCAAACTGACCTGGAAGCCCCTGCCTTGAGGATTAGTTCTCATAGCATGTGAAGATATTATGAAATGTGCCAAGAAACAAAGTCAACATATAGCCCTGCCTAGTTGTAAAGCCTGCCACCAAAATGACTTGGATGACCAGATGTACACAAGTGACACTTATATTTCAAAGGTAACCAATATCTTCCTAATTGGATATAAGGTCCACTCATTAAGGTGTAACTATATCTGTACTATAAACCTCACTGGTGTGGAAACGCCCTCTTGAGGATTATCTACTACTGCCATATTCTTGATATAATTCCTAACTGCATTCTAAGTACCTATCTTTATATCCATATATAAATCATTATTATTCTTAACAGATAGGTTTGGGGCTAGAAAGATTTCTCCCTGGTTAAGACCACTGATTGATTGCTCTTGCAGAAGTCCTGAGTTTAATTTCCAGCAACCACTTGGTAGCTCACAACTATCTGTAATTTTATAGGATGCCCTCTTCTGGTGAATTTGAGTACAGCTACAATGAACTCATGTACATAAAATAAATAAATCTTAAAAAGAAAAAGAGATATTTGGCATTCAAATAATTATATAAATGATGGAATTGTGTTTTTTACATTGTTCTTAGCTTGACAAACCTTAGGTAAAACTTATGTGCTTTTCAAAGGCTACTAAATTTTGGCTTGGCCCCAAGTCTGAACAAGAGTTAAATTCAGAACAATCTGTTTCAACAGCTTGTCTCTAGCATTGGCTCATCACAGGGAGAAACAAACAGTCCGGGTCATGACATTTGATGATGTCCATTCATTTGCTTAATTCCCCTTCATTTGATTCTACTATGCCTGTTTACATCATTTACCTCTTTCTATAAAGAGACATTCTTGTGCTTCATTTAGAGATATATGCATATAATGAGGTTAGAGCATTCACCATGTTTCAGTATTCCTTCGGGGAGGATTTTTCATCTAAGTTTAGATTTATTTTTATTTGACTGTTAGAAGTCTATCTAATTTGATGTCCTAATGATCTTCCCCTTCTCTTTCACCCACTCCATCTTTTTCTCTAACTTAAGCAACAAAAATTTGTTTTTTTTTTTTGTTTGTTTGTTTGTTTGTTGTTTTTTAACATGGCTTTAGTTAGGAACCCAAGATCTGGGGCATCACAGTGGTAAGTTTTTCTGTAGCTTTTTCCTCAGATTGTGTGATGGCTTTTTCTCAATATGTCCTCCCACAAATTTATTTTGTATCTGTGTATGAAACTTTTTTATAGGACTCCACTCCTGTTGTTGTTTATTTTATTTGCATCTTTAAGTATAGTGTGGCCATAACATGGCACTAAAGGTTAGAGATTTAGCATATAACTTTGAGGGGACAAAATTTAGTCCATTACATGTGCTAATATGGATCAATGATACTATTTATTTTGAACATTTTCATAAAAAACAAGTAGGTCTCTTCTATACCTGTCTTGGTCAATGGTATATTGCTGGTTCTATAGCATGGAGAGACACCATGACCAAAGTACCATTTGTAAAAGAAAGCATTTAGTTGGGGCTTGTTCATAGTTTCAGAGGTTTAGTCCATTATCATTTTAGTGGAGATTATGGTAGCACACAGACAGACGTGGTGCTAGAGAAGTAGCTGAGAGTTCTACATGTGGATCTGTAGGCAGCAGGAAGAGAGAGCCACTAGGCTTGGTTTGAGCTTTTAATCCTTAAAGCCCACCTCCATTGACACACTTCCTCTAGAAAAGCCATACCTACTTCATCCAACAATGCCACATATCCTAATTTTCTCAATTACTACCACTCTCTGGTGACTAAGCATTCAAATATATGAGCATATGGGGTCATTCTTATTGAAACCAGCACAATGACTTGACTTAACTTGAACTGTGTAGCCAAATATATGTCATGGAGATTTTGATGTCAATTTCAATCATTTTATGATTTCATGTATAAATAATCCAGTGTCTCTAAAGAGAATAAATCACTCCTTTATTTGGACATGACAACCATATCCTTTAACTTAAATATAATGTACAATTACTACTTAATATCAAATGCTCACATAGTGTGCATATTATGCCAGAGTTCCATGATTGTGCATGTATGCGTTTTCTATCATCTCTATTCACACACCTGTTTTGAATAAGAGTGCAACAGCAATGAACATGCCAGAGTGGATGAGGAAAAGAATATGAGGTATTGAACCTACATAAAGAACTAAGGAAAGCTGGCAACAGGGGAAGTGGTCTTCCCTAAGTAAGAGGACACCAATTGGTTGTCTGATGAAAAATAGTCAGCCATGAAAACATATATACAAATAATATTATATGAATTGAATAAGTAATATAAGTAATATTTAGGAATATATATGTACATATATGTATGTATATATCCATATACATACATGGATGTAATAACAATTAATAAAAAGTCATAAAATTGAGAGTAGGGAGTGGTGTGTTGGAACATTTGGAGGGAAAAAAGGAAAAATGTAATTTTATCAGGAACACAAAAAATAAGAAAACTGTGTAAATAACATTAATATACCTTAAGAGAATGGTCCCTTTTTTGTTGTTTCTCTTTTTTGTCGTCACACCTTCCCTCCAACTGCTCTACAAGGGAAAGGTTATCAAAAACACTGTGTAAACAAATTCTTAATTCTCAGAAAACTTGTGAATACACTTACTTACACATAGGTAATGACAATTGAGCCTAGAATTCCAGTTTGAGATCTTATTGTAGCCCACTGTTTCCTCTTATATTGAGACATGCTTCCTCATATTTAATTTCATGTTTCTTTACATCATGGTGTCCCTGTGAGTAAAGAAGGAATAATATAAACAAGGCACTAAAAGCAGCTATAAAGGAGACTAGAACAAAATTTGGAGATTCTGTATAGACTTCATTTTCTTAGAGTTTTTTCCCCTTAGTTCCAGGGTTCCTAGATAGTTAACGCTTCCCAAGGTCCTGCATTTTGTTCAACTTTACTTTTCCCTGGTCGTAGGTACATTTGCCATTCTTGTTCTGCTGTGTGTACTCTTGCCCAAATCTGGAGCCTGATTTGAGATTCCACATCACACTAGTCTTAATCAAAAACTCAGGCAACAGCAGATGCTAGCAAGGATGTAGAGAAAGAGGAACACTCCTCCATTGTTGGTGGGATTGCAACCTGGTATAACCTCTCTAGAAATCAGTCTGGACTTTCCTCAGAAAATTGGACATTGTACTACCCGAGGACCCAGCTACACCACTCCTTGGCATATACCCAAAAATGCTCCAACATACAACAAAGACACATGCTCCACTATGTTCATAGCAGCATTATTTATAATAACCAGAAGCTGGAAAGAACCCAGATGCCCTTCAACAAGGAATAGATACAGAAAATGTGGTACATCTACGCAATGGAATACTACTCATCGATCAAAACCAATGAATTCATGAAATTCTTAGGCAAATGGATGGAACTGGAAAATATCATCCTGGGTGAGGTAACCCAATCACAGAATAACACACATGGTATGCACATCATTGGTAAGTGGATATTAGCCCAAATGCTCCAATTACCCAAGATGCAACGCACAGACCACATGAAACTCAAGAAGGATGACCAAAATGTGGATGCTTCACTCCTTTAAACGGGGAACCAAAATATCCATCAGAGGGGATAGGGAGGCAAAGTTTAGAGCAGAGACTGAAGGAACAGCCATTCAGAGCCTGCCTCACATGTTACCCATACATATACAGCCACCAAACTAGGTTAAGATGGATGAAGCTAAGAGTGCATGTTGACAGGAACCGGATATAGATCTCTGCTGAGAGACACAGCCAGAATATTTCAAATATAGAGGTGAATGCAACAGCAAACCAGTGAACTGAGAAGAGGACCCCCGTTGGAGTAATTAGAGAATGAGCTGAAAGAGTTGAAGGGGCTTGGGACCCCATAAGAACAACAATGCCAACCAACCAGAGCTTCCACTACCCAAAGACTATACATGGACTGACCCTAGGCTCCAACTGCATATGTAGCATTGAATAGCTAATGTGGGGCAATAGTGGAAGGCAAAGGCCTTGTTCCTGCCAAGATTATACCCCCCAGTGTAGAGAGTTGTTGGGGGGGTAATGGAGCATGGATGGGAGGGGATTACCAGTATATAGAAGGGGGTGGAGGGGTTAGGGGCTGATGGACAGGAAACTGGGAAAGGGAATAACTTTTGAAATGTAAATAAGAAATATCCAATTTAATAAAGATGGCAAAAAAGAAGAAAAAGAGAACTTGATTTTTACCTTCTTTTCCACATAAGGCTTTTGTTAGTGAGATAATTCAGAATTGAATGTCTTTGAGAATTCCTGCTTCATTAAGATAATCCTAGATGTGGCTCTCTTGGGTACTTAACAATAATTTTGTTTTCAAACATTTCTGTAAAAAGCAATTAAATTGCTTTTATTTAAAAATTATATTTAAATAAAAACATTTTAAATATATTTTAAATATTTGATTTAATTTTTAAAGTTCTTTTTAATTGGATATTTTATTTATTTACATTTCAAATCCCCTTTCCCAGTTTCCCCTCTGCAACCCTCTTATCCCATCCCAAACCTTACCCTGCTTCTATGAGGGTGCTCCCTCACTCATCCACCTACTCCTGCCTCACTGGCCTAGCATTCCTTTACACTGGGTCATCAAACCTTCACAGGACCAAGGGCCTCCCCTTTAATTGATGCTAGATAAGGCCCTTCAGCTCCTTCAGTCCTTTTCCTAACTCCTCCACTGAGGTCCCTGTGATCAATCCGGTGGTTGGCTTCCAGCCTCCACATCTGTATTGATCAGGATCTGGCAGAGCCTCTCAGGGGACACCCATATCTGTCTCCTATCAGCAAGCATTTCTTGGCATCAATAATAGTGTCTGGATTTGGTGGCTACATATGGGATGGATCCCCAGGTGGGGCTGTCTCTGGATGGTGTTTCCTTCAGTCTCTGTTCCACTCACTGTCCTTGTAATTTTTGTAGATAGGAAGAGTTCTGGGTTAAATTTATCAAGTTTTATATTATTTTTCTTAATTTTCAGGAAGGAATAACATTATCAAATTAGATTTACCATTTAAAGCAGTTTGTTGGTAGAACTGCATCTTTTTTAGGTGTCTCTGAGTTCATGCTTTTTGCTTGGAACCAAAACCAATTAATATTTAAAGTCTTTTATCCGGAACCAAAATGAATTAAGACTATCTGTCATCAAAGTGTTGCATCAAACTTTAGGGTCCAGTGTTGTACTGAGCAGTAGAAATAAACCTGTTTGAGGCATTTGTTTTATTGGATATTTTCTTTACATGTATTTAAAATATTATCCCCTTTCCTGATTTCCCTCTGGAATCCCCTGATCCATTCCCCCTCCCGTACCTCTTTGAGAGTGTCCCACCACCTAGCTACCCACTTCTTCCCATCTCCTTTCCCTGACATTCCCCTACACTTGGGGGTCCAGCCTTGGAAGGACCAAGGACCTCTCCTTCCATTGGTGCCCCACAAGGCCATCCTCTGTTACATATGCAACTGGAGACATGGATCTGTCCATGTGTAACTCTTTGGTTGGTGGTTTAGTCTCTCTGCAGTTCACATCTGAGTTTTTCCATGAAAACTGCTATTGTTTTAAATACTACATTTTTTAAAACAAATTCTTCTTTTCATATCCTACATCCTGACTACAGCTTCCCCTCCCTTCTCTCCTCCCAGCTCCCCATCCCTGTTGCTTTGTCCCTCAGATATATTTGACTTCTATTACCCTTCAGTAAAGTCCAGATATGCCTTGGATATCATAAGTATTGGGCTTCTGTTTTATTTCTGAAAAGGAAAATAAAAATGTTCACTTTCTTTACCTCAGAAAACTATCACATATTACATAATATTACATAAGTTCTTTTTCTTATTGTAACTGTACATATTCCATATTATACAGATCTATTAATGACCTAAACGCGTGGAAAATTTCATTCAATTGTCATAGGTATGTAATGGTATATTCTTCATTTTTGTATTAATTAGAATGATGTATTGCTCTTTTGTTATTTTCATTTTATGGCATTACTTCACATAATCTAACTAGGCCAAAATATTTTCTTCAGTTATTTATAACTCATTGATTTTTGTCAAGATAAAAATTTTTATTGGTTATTTTATTTATTTACATTTCAAATGTTATCCCCCTTACAGGTTACCCTGCTGTTAACATCCTATCCCATCCTACCCCCTCCCTTCTTCTATGAGTGAGTTCCCAACCCATCCACCTACTCCTGCCTCATTGCCCTAGCATTCCTCAGATAAGGCAATCCTCTGCTACATATGCAGTCTCCTTCCACCCCTGATCCTTTCTCCTTCCTTTCCCCTCCCTCCCTCTACCTCCTGTGATTATTTTGTTCCCCCTTCTAAGTAGGACTGAAGCGTCCACACTTTGGTCTCTTTCTTCTTCTTGAACTTCATATGGTCTGTGAGTTGCCATACCACCTGTAATGCACCAGATTTTGTCTGATCTCACAAGTCAAGATAAATCTTAAATGATGATTTATATTGAATTTTCTTCCACAGATAATATTGCCTTTGTGTACAAAATAGGATACATTTCATGAAAAAATGTTAGTTGTAGTGTGTACATTTATGTATGGTTTGTATATTAGAGCAGAGAAGGTTTGTCTCATTCAAATATGTTTTACTTCAAAATAAACATTTTAAAAGTAACTTTGATTTGGAGAAGATAATGAAATGTATACTGTATAATCTGTCGAAAAATTTTCTAAGTGACAGCATGTCTCTGTCAATTGAACAATCAGTCCTAATCGTCTCATGTGTGCTTTTTGTTAATATTTTGACCTTATAAAAGCTGTATATTTGTCATAACTAAGATAAATATTGATATCTATTAGGAATTAAAGTTTGTATTATATTTATATATTTGTGTTCCTTTAGTTTTAGGACCCTCTTCTGTTCTAGAGTTAAATATGAACTGTCACATTACAGTTAGTTTGTATGCCTTCTTAGTCTTCTGACTTATATAGCTTATGTAATCTTTTACAAGTTTTTAAAATTCAGTCTTTGGTTAACCCTGAAATCATACGCTATAGTCTCAACAGGTTGTATTTATATCATTATAGCAATAATAATTGAGGTCATCAATTTGATAGGAAATAGAGAGAACATGGGAAATGTTGGAGAGATAACAAGGGGGAAGTGATGTAATTACATTTCAATTAAAATGTAAGAAAAATAAATAATACAAAAATTTAAACGGTAGTCTTTTTGAGAATTTTATTATTGTGGATAGTTAAATATGATAAACAGATAAAGAAATATTAAAATATTTCTCACCTATTAATTTGAAACAAATTGTATAAAAATGAAGTATCAAGACAATAATATTTTTCCTCCCAATGCAACACTTGGAAATATTTGTTTAGTATTTATATACTTATTTAGACATGCCAACATCAAAGAATTGAGAAATTCTTGTTTATTACCTCTGAAAATTAATAAAAACACTATTAGAATTTAGCTATCCCAGCATATACAAACACATACTGTGTAATTGGAACTAGGAATTCATTAGGAATGCTTTTATCATTGCTTCCTTTGTTATGTGTTTGTTTGAACAAGAATAATTAGGATGTATAGGCATCTCCCAAAAGAAAAGCTGAGAACATTTAGATCACAAGAGTTGACTTAGAAATTTAGTTTCTAGTAGCTCAGAAGAACTATATTTTCAGAAGTGCTTGACTTTGTAAAACACCATTCACTTCATGAATAGGATTAAAGCCAGTATGGTTTTATTTCTTCTGATGAAAAATAAGATAAAAATTGTTCCTTTACTCCTACTTGTAAGACTAGGAGAAGAAACATTTTCTAAAACTTTTTCAATTTAATTTACATTAAATCATATAGATATTTTTGTTAATTTTGAACTTATAATTATTGAAAAACTCATATTAATTAATTTCTCATGTGGTTTGGCCTTGTCCAGTTTGAATTTAATTTCATAAATTTGACACAAGCTAAATTTATCTGGGGTGAGGGAATTCCAATTGAGAAAGTGCCTCCATTAGATGTTCCTTTAGTCCTGAGGGAGATTTTATTGGCTAATGATTGACAAACAAGAGCTTGAAGCACTGTGGTTAGTGCTACCTCTGGGAAGGTGATATATATGAGTTAGCCATGAAGAGCTAACCAGTAAGCCTTGTTCCTCTGTGGTCTTTGTTTCAGTTCATACCTCTAGGTTTCTGTTTTTAATTTCTGCCATAAATTTACTCAGGAATAGAGTATGATATGAAAGTTTTAACAGGAACTAAGCCTTTTCTTCTCCACATTGATTTTGGTCAATACGTCATATGACAGCAATAGAAAACAAACTAAGACAGGCCCCAATCATATTCTCAGTATGGTTTCATGAAATCACAATGAAAGTATTCTACCTTTGTAATGGGGTAGTAAAGGAATCCTTTCATGCAGAAATAAAGTATGAGTGTTAGATTTCTATGAAAGGTACCAGTTCCTCAGAATTGAAGACCCAGAAATGAATCCACACACCTATGGTCACTTGATTTTTGACAAAGGAGCCAAATCCATCCAATGGAAAAAAGATAGCATTTTCAGCAAATGGTGCTGGTTCAACTGGAGGTCAACATGTAGAAGAATGCAGATCGATCCATGCTTATCACCCTGTACAAAGCTTAAGTCCAAGTGGATCAAGGA